>NC_068447.1:12973599-13011099 GCF_023373465.1 Oncorhynchus keta
AAATGTTGGCAACCAGGAAATGGCAGAGTGATTTCTACACATTGTGCCTTTAAAGTCTCATAGGGCCTGATAGGGCTTAAATACTATGCATAAATCCCTCCACTATCTCACTCTGCTCTCTTCCTGACAGAGATGAAGGCCGTCAAGAGCTATGCCCGTAACCGTTCTGCCCGCTCTGTGGAGATGGAGATAGGAGGGGAACTGTATGCTGTAGACTTGGGGGATGGCTACCAGCCTGTACTGGCCCCCAGGAACCTCAGCGAGGCTGGGGCCCCGGGGCCACTCGACGACACTGAGGACGACTTCAGTGGCATGGGGTTCACCATCAGTCCCAGGACTAGCAGCAACAGTCTGGCTATAGTACCTTCTGACATCAAAGTCACACACAGGTCAGGGAGTGTGTTGAGGTTCTATGTGGATGGGTGGGTGTGTTTGTACTGTGTTAGTACTGCATGTTGAATGTGTTGCTAGTACTGCATGTTGAAATTGTTGCTAGTACTGCATGTTGAATGTGTTGAAGGAGTACTATGCCGAAATCCCTCCGCCACTTCCTGGTTGCTGAATTTCGAATAGTTCACCTAACTTAACACAAAACGTAAAGTGTAGACAAGGGCTATTCGGTTATTCCTTTCAATTATACACTGCTCAAAAAAATAAAGGGAACACTTAAACAACACAATGTAACTCCAAGTCAATCACACTTCTGTGAAATCAAACTGTCCACTTAGGAAGCAACATTGATTGACAATAAATTTCACATGCTGTTGTGCAAATGGAATAGACAACAGGTGGAAATTATAGGCAATTTAGCAAGATACCCCCAATAAAGGAGTGGTTCTGCAGGTGGGGACCACAGACCACTTCTCAGTTCCTATGCTTCCTGGCTGATGTTTTGGTCACTTTTGAATGCTGGCGGTGCTTTCACTCTAGTGGTAGCATGAGACGGAGTCTACAACCCACACAGGTGGCTCAGGTAGTGCAGCTCATCCAGGATGGCACATCAATGTGAGCTGTGGCAAGAAGGTTTTCTGTGTCTGTCAGCGTAGTGTCCAGAGCATGGAGGCGCTACCAGGAGACAGGCCAGTACATCAGGAGACGTGGAGGAGGCCGTAGGAGGGCAACAACCCAGCAGCAGGACCGCTACCTCCGCCTTTGTGCAAGGAGGAGCAGGAGGAGCACTGCCAGAGCCCTGCAAAATGACCTCCAGCAGGTCACAAATGTGCATGTGCTGCTCAAACGGTCAGAAACAGACTCCATGAGGGTGGTATGAGGGCTCCCACAGGTGGCGGTTGTGCTTACAGCCCAACACCGTGCAGGACGTTTGGCATTTGCCAGAGAACACCAAGATTGGCAAATTCGCCACTGGCGCCCTGTACTCTTCACAAATGAAAGCATGTTCACACTGGGCACATGTGACAGTCTGGAGACGCCGTGGAGAACGTTCTGCTGCCTGCAACATCCTCCAGCATGACCGGTTTGGCGGTGGGTCAGTCATGGTGTGTGGTGGCATTTCTTTGGGGGGTGAGATCCTCAGACCCCTTGTGAGACCATATGCTGGTGCAGTTGGCCCTGGGTTCCTCCCAATGCAAGACAATGCTAGACAATGTTTCCTCCCAATGCAAGACAATGCTAGACCTCATGTTTATTTTTATTTTTTATTTTACCTTTATTCAACTAGGCAAGTCAGTTAAGAACAAATTCTTATTTTCAATGACAGCCTAGGAACAGTGGGTTAACTGCCTGTTCAGGGGCAGAACGACATATTTGTACCTTGTCAGCTCGGGGGTTTGAACTTGCAACCTTCCGGTTACTGGTCCAACGCTCTAACCACTAGGCTGGAGTGTGTCAGCAGTTCCTGCAAGAGGAAGGCATTGATGCTATGGACTGGCCCGCCTGTTCCCCAGACCTGAATCCAATTGAGCACATCTGGGACATCATGTCTCGCTCCATCCACCAACGCCACCTTGCACCACAGACTGTCCAGGAGTTGGTGGATGCTTTAGTCCAGGTCTGGGAGGAGATCCCTCAGGAGACCATCCGCCACCTCATCAGGAGCATGCCCAGGCGTTGTAGGGAGGTCATACAGGCACGTGGAGGCCACACACACTACTGAGCCCCATTTTGACTTGTTTTAAGGACATTACATTAAAGTTGGATCAGCCTGTAGTGTGGTTTTCCACTTTAATTTTGAGTGTGACTCCAAATCCAGACCTCTATGGGTTGATACATTTGATTTCCATTGATCATTTTTGTGTGATTTTGTTGTCAGCACATTCAACTATGTAAAGAAAAAAGTATTTAATAAGAATATTTCATTCATTCAGATGTAGGATGTGTTATTTTAGTGTTCCCTTTATTTGTTTTGAGCAGTGTATATAATAAGCTCTGGTGAGAGGAGCTCCTTACTAATTAGTGACCTTGATTCATCAATCTAGTACAAGGGAGGAGCAAAAACCTGCAGACACTCTGCCCTCCGTGGAATGAGTTTGACTCATGTGATGTAGAGCATTATTGTACAATTTAAACTGTTGTGAAATATATTTTCCATACCTCCATATTTGTACTTTCAGCTGTTTGAAGCTGGTGTACAAAACCAAAAGTAAATAACAAAAACTAAACTTAAAGTTACATATTTCAGCTTTAAAACTGCATGTTTAAATGTGTTGTTAATGCTACATTATTGTGTTGTCAGCTGGGCTAAATGCTCACTGTGTATCCTGTCCTCAGATGCTCCATCCTGGCCGATGACACAGTGAAGTGTGACACAGGGATCTATAAGTCTGTGCAGGCCTGGAAGGACCACAAACTCCACATCGACCATGAGGTAGGCCAGTCTTCTCAGCCACTCACATAACCCACATCGACCATGAGGTAGGCCAGTCTTCTCAGCCACTCACATAACCCACATCGACCATGAGGTAGGCCAGTCTTCTCAGCCACTCACATAACCCACATCGACCACAGGAGGCCAGTCTCATCAGCCACTCACATAACCCACATCGACCACATAACCCAGGCCAGTCTCATCAGCCACTCACATAACCCACATCGACCACGAGGCCAGTCTCATCAGCCACTCACATAACCCACATCGACCACGAGGCCAGCCTCAGCCACTATCAGCCACTCATCAGCCACTTGACCACGAGGCCAGTCTTATCAGCCAGTCTCATCAGCCACTCACATAACCCACATCGACCACAAGGCCAGCCTTATCAGCCACTCACATTGACCACGAGGCCAGTCTCATCAGCCACTCACATAACCCACATCAGCCACCACATAACCCACATCGGGCCAGTCTCATCAGCCACTCACATAACCCACATCGACCACGAGGCCAGTCTTATCAGCCACTCACATAACCCAGGCCAGTCTCATCAGCCACTCACGTAACCCACATCGACCACGAGGCCAGTCTCATCAGCCACTCACATAACCCACATCGACCACGAGGCCAGTCTCATCAGCCACTCACATAACCCACATCGACCACGAGGCCAGTCTCATCAGCCACTCACATAACCCACATCGACCACGAGGCCAGTCTCATCAGCCACTCACATAACCCACATCGACCACGAGGCCAGTCTCATCAGCCACTCACATAACCCACATAGACCACGAGGCCAGTCTCATCAGCCACTCACATAACCCACATAGACCACGAGGCCAGTCTTATCAGCCACTCACATAACCCACATATGACTGTAACGGCGTTCTTTTGTCGAAAGAGAGTTGGACCGAAATGCAGCGTGGTGGTTACTCATGTCTTTAATGTAGAAGAGCGATACATGAAATAACTTAATAAATATACAAAACAACAAAACGAAACGTGAAAACCTATACAGCCTGTCTGGTGAACACTAACACAGAGACAGGAAGAATCACCCATCACACACGGACCGAGTGGCGTGGTAACAGGCATCGACAGCAGGAGCAGCGAAAGGAGGATGAATTGTTCGGAGAAGGACCCTGGGATCAGCCGGGAGAATATCGCCACCGCCCCCAAAGAAGAACTGGAGGCGGCGAGAGCTGAGAGACGCTGGTATGAGGAGAAACAACAGCGGCAGCAGGAGCTACAATATCGGGACTATACGACGTGGGAAGAAATAGACAGGTGGGCGGTCGACCCAGAGAGAGTGCCGGAGCCCGCCTGGGATTCGCTGGAGCAGTGCGAAGAGGGCTATAGGAGAACACGCCACTCAGTTGGAGAGACAATCACGACGGCGCAGAAGAAAGCCCGTGAGTCAGCCCCAAAAATGTATTGGGGGGGCTCAGAGGGAGAGTGGCAGAGTCAGGAGACAGACCTGAGCCAACTCTCCTTGTTAATCGTGAGGAGCCAAGGAGGAGACCAGAACCAGAGCCGGTGTTAGAGGTGAGCGAAGCAGAGACTGTGAAGGAGTTAATGGGGAAAGTGGAGTGGAGAGTAATGAGGGAGTTGCTAGCTTGTTGCTTTAGGTACAAGATTCATCCGACGGAGCGTGTCGGGGATTTGATGGCACCTGGGTCAGCGCTCCATACTCGTCCTGAGGTGCGTGTTAGTCGGCTGGTGAAAAATGTGCTAGCCTCACGCACTAGGCCTCCTGTGTACCTACCTATCCTTGCACGTCCTGTGCCAGTCCTGCTCTCAGGCTCTCCAGTACACCTTCACGGTCCAGTCCATCCATAGCCACCTCCACACACCAGTCCTCCGGTAGCAGCTCCCCGCACCAGGCTTCCTGTGCGTGTCCTCGATCCAGTACCACCAGTTCCAGCACCACGCACCAGGCCTTCAGTGCGCCTCGCCTGTTCAGCACAGCCACAGTCTTCCTTTCCTCCTGCGCTGTCGGAGTCTCCCGCCTGTTCAGCGCTTCCAGAGCCTTCCTCCTCTACAGCGCTGCCGGAGCCTCCTGCCTGTTCGGAGAAGCCTGAGCTGCCAGACTGCATGGAGCAGCCAGAGCTGCCAGTCTGCATAGAGCAGCCAGAGCTGCCAGTCTACATGGAGCAGCCAGAGCTGTCAGCCCGCATGGAGCAGCCTGAGCTGTCAGTCTGCATGGAGCAGCCTGAGCTGTCAGTCTGCATGGAGCATCCAGAGCTGCCAGTCTGCCTGGAGCAGCCAGAGCGGCCAGTCTGCATGGAGCAGCCAGAGCTGCCAGTCTGCATGGAGCAGCCAGAGCTGCCAGTCTGCATGGAGCAGCCAGAGCTGCCAGTCTGCATGGAGCAGCCAGAGCTGCCAGTCTGCATGGAGCAGCCAGAGCTGTCAGTCTGCATGGAGCAGCCAGAGCTGTCAATCTACATGGAGCAGCCAGAGCTGTCAGCCCGCATGGAGCAGCCTGAGCTGTCAGTCTGCATGGAGCAGCCTGAGCTGTCAGTCTGCATGGAGCATCCAGAGCTGCCAGTCTGCATGGAGCAGCCAGAGCGGCCAGTCTGCATGGAGCAGCCAGAGCTGCCAGTCTGCATGGAGCAGCCAGAGCTGCCAGTCTGCATGGAGCAGCCAGAGCTGTCAGTCTGCACAAAGCTGCCAGTCTGCATTGAGCAGCCAGAGCTGTCAATCTGCATGGAGCAGCCAGAGCTGCCAGTCTACATGGAGCAGCCAGAGCTGTCAGTCTGCATGGAGCAGCCAGAGCAGCTAGATCCGCCAGTCAGTCATGATCTTCCAGATCTGCCAGTCAACCAGATTCTTCCAGATCTGCCAGTCAACCAGTCTCTTCCAGATCTGCCAGTCAACCAGTCTCTTCCAGATCTGCCAGTCAACCAGAATCTTCCAGATCCGCCAGCCAGCCAGGATCTACCGGAGCCTACTACCTGCCTGAGCTTCATCTCAGTACTGGGCTTCCTCTCAGTACTGGGCTTCCTCTCAGTACTGGGTTTTCTCTCAGTACTGGGCTTTCTCTCAGGCCCGGGCTTCTCCTCAGTCCCGGGCTTCCCCTCAGTCCCGAGCTTCCCCTCAGTCCCGAGCTTCCCCTCAGTCCCGAGCTGCCTCAGTCCCGAGCTGCCCCTCAGTCACGAGCTGCCCCTCAGTTCAGTGGGATTCTGGGTGAGGACTATTAGGCCATGGTCGGCGGCGAGGGTGGATTATCCCAGGACGCGAAGGGGAGGAACTATGACATTAATGGAGTGGGGTCCACGTCCCGAACCGGAGCCGCCACCATGGACAGACGCCCACCCGGACCCTCCCTATGGTTTTGAGGTGCGTCCGGGAGTCCGCACCTTAGGGGGGGGTTCTGTCACGCCTTGGTCATAGTATTTTGTGTTTTCGTTATATATTTGGTCAGGCCAGGGTGTGACATGGGTTTAAATGTTGTATTTCGTATTGGGGTTTTGTAGGCATTGGGATTGCGGCTGATTAGGGGTGTAGCTTAGGTTTGGCTGCCTGAGACGGTTCTCAATCAGAGTCGGGTGATTCTTGTTGTCTCTGATGGGGAACCATATTTAGGTAGCCGGGGTTTCACTGTGTACTTCGTGGGTGATTGTTCCTGTCTCTGTGTTAGTGTTCACCAGACAGGCTGTATAGGTTTTCACGTTTCGTTTTGTTTTGTTGTTTTGTATATGTATTAAGTTATTTCATGTATCGCTCTTCTACATTAAAGACATGAGTAACCACCACGCTGCATTTCGGTCCGACTCTCTTTCGACAAACGAACGCCGTTACAATGACCACAAAACAATGATGCTTTATTTCTCAATGCAGTTGATCTTCTGTGGTCACATAATAGCTGCTAATGAAATCATTGATTGTATAATTATGAGTTGGTTGAACGGGTGGTACTGGGACTCGAATCCACTATCTTAGCTTTACAAGCACCATGCTCTAACAACTCAGCTGTAGAGGACCACATCATTGTGTTGTGACATTTCTCTGTCTAATCTAATGTACTACCTAATCTAATGTCCTGCCGATCTCTCAGATTGAGACCCTGCAGACCAAGATCAAGAACCTGAGAGAAGTCAGGGGTCATCTGAAGAAGGCCCGCCCAGAGGAGTGTGACTGTCTCCGCTACATGTAAAGAGAGAACATCTCCTCTCCTCTCCTCTCCTCTCCTCTCCTCCCTCCCATCTCCTCTCCTCTCCTCTCTTCCCCTTCCTCTCCTCTCTTCCCCTTCCCTCTCCCCTCTTCTCTCTTCCCCTCTCCTCTCCTCCCCTCCCCACTCCTCTCCTCTCCTCCGCTCTCCTCTCCTCTCCTCTCCTCTCTTCCCCTTCCCTCTCCCCTCTTCTCCTCTCCCCCTCCCCTCTCTTCTCCTCCCCTCTCCTCTATTCCCCTTCCCTCTCCTCTCTTCTCTTCCCCTCTCCCCCCCCCTCTCCTCTCTTCCCCTCTCCTCTTCTCTCTTCCCCTTTCCTCTCTTCTCCTCCCCTCTCCTCTCTTCCCCTCTCCTCTCTTTCCCTCTCCTCTCCTCTCCTCTCCTCTCTTCCCCTCTCCTCTCTTCCCCTCTCATCTCTTCTCCTCCCCTCTCCTCTCTTCCCCTCTCCTCTTCTCTCTTCCCCTCTCCTCTCCTCTTTTCTCCTCCCCTCTCCTCTCTTCCCCTCTCCTCTCTTTCCCTCTCCTCTCCTCTCCTTTCTTCCTCTCTCCTCCCCTCTTCTCCCCTCCCCTCTGCTCCCTTCTCCTCTCCTCTCCTCCCCTCTCATCTCCTCCCCTCTCCTCTCATCTGCTCCCCTCTTCTCTCCTCTTCTCAATCCACAGTTTACGTTGCTCAACTGATTTCTTACAAATCCCCACACACTAAATGCCAGCATTACATTACAGTGACTCTACCACTCAAATAGCTTTTCTTCAGACCCCCTGTGGTTCTCCCTGCAGATATTTATACTAAATGCTGATAATGTGAATATCTGTGTGTGTTTCAGCTACCAGTCTAAGTACAAGAGTAAGCTTAGGCACAAAGGAAGCAGCATTCACCCATTCAGGTAAGGGGTTTGTGTTGTTTATCATGTGTGTCCTTCCGATAAGAAAGAGATGTGAACTCTAGGTGTTCTTATGAACTCTATGTGTAATGATTGTATATCTACAATATACTGTATGTATGTATGTGTGACTATTTCATTGTGTGTGTGTGTGTGTGTGTGTGTGTGTGTGTGTGTGTGTGTGTGTGTGTGTGTGTGTGTGTGTGTGTGTGTGTGTGTGTGTGTGTGTGTGTGTGTGTGTGTGTGTGTGTGTGTGATGTCATCAGGAAGGGTCAGGATAAGGATAACAAGGCGTGGCTGCTGAAGGACCAGAAGAGGAGGAAGAAGATGAGGAAGCTGCTGAAACGTCTGAGGAACAACGACACCTGTAGCATGCCTGGTCTAACCTGCTTCACCCACGACAACCAGCACTGGCAGACCGCCCCCTTCTGGACAAGTAAGACCCTGTACACACACACGCACACATATACACATGCACACACACTAGCACCGACTATTCTCTCTGTCTGCAGTGGGTCCATTCTGTGCCTGCACCAGTGCCAACAACAACACCTACTGGTGCGTGAGGACCATCAACGAAACTCACAACTTCCTGTTCTGTGAGTTTGCGACTGGCTTCCTGGAGTACTTTGACCTCAACACAGATCCCTACCAGGTCAGTGCTCCTCCTCACCGCTATCACTCACTCCTCTGTAAGACTGTAACAGAGTAATACATTTAGAATATCGCTCTGATTCTAGAATATCATTCTGATTCTAATTACACAGCATTATTTAAATATCCCCCATGTCATGTTAATGGGGATCTATCATGACTGTTATAGAATGTTGTAGTGTCATGTTAATTGGGTTCTAACATGACTGCTATAGAATGTTGAAGTGTCATGTTAATGGGGTTCTAACATGACTGTTATAGAATGTTGTAGTGTCATGTTAATGGGGTTCTAGCATGGCTGCTAAAGAATGTTGTAGTGTCATGTTAATGGGGTTCTAACATGACTGTTATAGAATGTTGTTGTGTCATGTTAATGGGGTTCTAACATGGCTGCTAAAGAATGTTGTAGTGTCATGTTAATGGGGTTCTAACATGGCTGTTAAAGAATGTTGTAGTGTCATGTTAATGGGGTTCTAAGACTATTATATAATGTTGTAGCGTCATGTTAATGGGGTTCTAACAACTGTTTCTAACATGGAATGTTGTGTCAGTGTCATGTTAATGGGGTTCTAACATGACTGTTATAGAATGTTGTAGTGTCATGTTAATGGGGTTCTATCATGACTGTTATAGAATGTTGTAGTGTCATGTTAATGGGGTTCTAACATGACTGTTATAGAATGTTGTATTGTCATGTTAATGGGGTTCTAACATGACTGTTATAGAATGTTGTAGTGTCATGTTAATGGGGTTCTAACATGACTGTTATAGAATGTTGTAGTGTCATGTTAATGGGGTTCTATCATGACTGTTATAGAATGTTGTAGTGTCATGTTAATGGGGTTCTAACATGACTGTTATAGAATGTTGTAGTGTCATGTTAATGGGGTTCTAACATGACTGTTATAGAATGTTGTAGTGTCATGTTAATGGGGTTCTAACATGACTGTTATAGAATGTTGTTGTGTCATGTTAATGAAGAGTTAGCACGGCTGTTTTAGAATGCTGTAGTGTCATGTTAATGGGGTTCTAACATGACTGTTATAGAATGTTGTAGTGTCATGTTAATGGGGTTCTAACATGACTGTTATAGAATGTTGTAGTGTCATGTTAATGGGGTTCTAACATGACTGTTATAGAATGTTGTAGTGTCATGTTAATGGGGTTCTAACATGACTGTTATAGAATGTTGTAGTGTCATGTTAATGGGGTTCTAACATGACTGTTATAGAATGTTGTAGTGTCATGTTAATGTGTTCTAACATGACTGTTATAGAATGTTGTTGTGTCATGTTAATGAAGAGTTAGCACGGCTGTTTTAGAATGTTGTAGTGTCATGTTAATGGGGTTCTAACATGACTGTTACAGAATGTCGTAGTGTCATGTTAATGGGGTTCTAACATGGCTGTTATAGAATGTCGTAGTGTCATGTTAATGCATCGTAATGCAGAAACAAGTGGGGCCAGGTTAGGGGAACAGGAGGAAACGTCCCAACTCTGTAGACACGGCTCTGGTTCCTGACATTATCTAGCCTGTAGCCCTGTCTTCAAGATGGCACACTGAAAACAATCTGTTGTATAACAGCTGGAGATGCTCTTATGAATTCATGTTCAAATATGTATGAAGACCAGCATCATTCCTCTCTCTCTCTGTATCTCTGTCTGTCTGTGCAGCTGATGAATGCTGTGAACACGCTGGACCGAACCGTTCTAAATCAGCTCCACGTTCAACTCATGGAGCTCCGCAGCTGCAAGGGCCACAAGCAGTGCAACCCCCGTACCCGCAACCTGGAGCTGGGTGAGTTCCTCTAACACACGCACACACACATACGCACGCACACACACGCACACACGCACGAACACGCACGCACACGCACGCACACGCACGCACACACACACACGCACGCACGCGCACACACACACACACAAATAATATCTCAGGTTGTTGCGGGTTGTCACTACAGAAGAATGATCTCTGTTTTCTATCCTCATCACCATCATCCTCTCCACCAAACCCAAGTCCTGCCTTGCTTTGTGTTCTTGTTTTCACCATGCAATACCTCTCATGTATCAATTCTATTACTGCATCTTAAACGACTACAACCACTCAGTCTGGAATGATCTCTGTTCCTTTTAATGAAGGCCGATTCAGTTGAAAGTCGTTTCATGCTCTTTTTTTGTTGTTTCTTTAACACTATTTGAATTTCAGACACCATTTTGATTTTTAAAAACAACTGCTCTTTCTATCCCCCCCCCCCCCTCAACACAGAGTTACACCTACATGGCTTAACGAGGTCTCTATGCCTTAATTGATAGGAATCTGTTCCTGTATTCTCTAACCACTGCTATTGTCTCTTCTTCAGGAGGTAAAGAGCGAAGCATCTTTGATGAATACAGGTATCTTTACTCATTGACATAAACACCACTCTGCACTTAACTATTTATTAGGTATTAGCACTAAACTCAGCAAAAAAAGAAACCTCACACTGTCAACTGCGTTTATTTTCATCAAACTTAACGTGTAAATATTTGTATGAACATAAGATTCAACAACTGTGGCATAAAGTGAACAGGTTCCACAGATGTGACTAACAGAAATTGAATAATGTGTCCCTGATCAAAGCGGGGGTCAAAATCAAAAGTAACTGGTGTGGCCACCAGCTGCATTAAGTACTGCAGTGCATCTCCTCCTCATGGACTGCACCAGATTTGCCAGTTCTTGTTGTGAGATGTTACCCCACTATTCCACCAAGGCACCTGCAAGATCCTGGACATTTCTGGGGGGAATGGTCCTAGCCTCACCCTCCGATCCAACAGGTCCCAGATGTGCTCAATGGGATTGAGATCCGGGCTCTTCACTGGCCATGGCAGAACACTGACATTCCTGTCTGGCAGGAAATCACACACAGAACGAGCAGTATGGCTGGTGGCATTGTCATGGTGGAGGGTCATGTCAGCATTGAGATCGCCTGCAATGACAACAAGCTCAGTCCGATGATGCTGTGACACACCGCCCCAGACCATGACGGACCCTCCACTCCAAATCAATCCCGCTCCAGAGTACAGGCCTCGGGGTAAAGCTCATTCCCTCGACAATAAACGCAAATCTGACCATCACCCCCGGTGAGACAAAACCGCGACTCGTCAGTGAAGAGCACTTTTTGCCAGTCCTGTCTGGTCCAGCGACGGTGGGTTTGTGCCCATAGGCAACGCTGTTGCCGGTGATGTCTGGTGAGGACCTGCCTTACAACAGGCCTACAAGCCCTCAGTACAGCCTCTCTCAGCCTACTGCGGACAGTCTGAGCACTGATGGAAGGATTGTGTGTTCCTGGTGTAACTCTGCAGTTGTTGTTGCCATCCTGTACCTGTCCCGCAGGTGTAATGTTTGGATGTACCGATGCTGTGCAGGTGTTATTACACTTGGTCTGCCATTGCGAAGACGATCAGCTGTCTGTCCTGTCTCACAGTACGGACATTGCAATTTATTGCCCTGGCCACGTCTGCAGTCATCATGCCTCATTGCAGCGTGCCTAAGGCATGTTCACGCAGATACGCAGGGACCCTGGGCATCTTTCTTTTGGAGTTTTTCAGTGTCAGTAGAAAGGCCTCTTTAGTGTCCTAAGTTGTCATAACTGTGACCTTAATTGCCTACCGTCTGTAAGCTGTTGGTGTCTTAACGACCGATCCACAGGTGCATGTTCATTAATTGTTTATGGGTCATTGAACAAACATGGGAAACAGTGTTTAAACCCTTTACAATGAAGATCTGTGAAGTCATTTGAATTTTAACTAATTATCTTTGAAAGACAGGGGCCTGAAAAAGGTTTGTTTCTTTTTTTGCTGAGTTTATATAAAATGAATATAAACATTCCTAAAAGATAGTTGACTATCTACTTGGCCTGGAATACGTTGACAGAATACACAACACTTAGAAAGTACCTAGAGATTGTGTATATGGGCGACGTGTGGGGCGACGTGTGGGGCGACGTGAGGAGCGAAGTGTGGACGTCACAGGAGGTTGGTGGCTCCTTTTTTGGGGAGGACGGGCTCGTGGTAATGGCTGGAGTGGCATCAGTGGACTGTCATAAAACACACAGGTTTTCTATGTGTCTGATGCCATTCCATTTGCTCCGTTCCGGACATTATTATGAGCCCTCCTTCCTTCAGCAGCCTCCTGTGCTGGAGGTGCGATTGAGAGTGTGTTTTTTGGTGTTCCCTTTCTCTCCTCTCTTTCTCTCTCTCTCTCTCTCTCTTTCTCTCTTTCTTTCTTTCTTTCTTTCTTTCTTTCTCTCTTGTTTTTCCTTTGCATGACTTCTGGTTTGGGGGATTTGCACTGAGCACTTTTCTAACCCTGGGGAGTACTCAGTGTATGCTTCACTGTCTCTACACTCCTTCTAACTGAGGTTGGGAGAAGGTTGAGGGCTTATTTTCTTCTGCTTGAACGGGCTGAATAACAGTCTATCTTATTGCTGCTTGTGCATCAGGCAGTTTCAACGCAGAAAGTGGCCAAAAGTGAAGATACCCACCTCCAAATCACTGTGAGTCTGGAACTTCACAATGCCACCAAACAGTCACCTCTTAACAGTCACCTCTAACAGTCTCCTCTAACAGTCTCCTCTAACAGTCATCTCTAACAGTCTCCTCTAACAGTCTCCTCTAACAGTCTCCTCTAACAGTCACCTCTAACAGTCTCCTCTAACAGTCTCCTCTAACAGTCTCCTCTAACAGTCACCTCTAACAGTCACCTCTAACAGTCACCTAACAGTCAACAGTCACCTCTAACAGTCATCTCTAACAGTCTCCTCTAACAGTCTCCTCTAACAGTCTCCTCTAACAGTCTCCTCTAGTCACCTCTAACAGTCACCTCTAACAGTCATCTCTAACAGTCTCCTCTAACAGTCTCCTCTAACAGTCTCCTCTAACAGTCTCCTCTAACAGTCTCCTCTAACAGTCTCCTCTAACAGTCTCCTCTAACAGTCACCTCTAACAGTCTCCTCTAACAGTCTCCTCTAACAGTCTCCTCTAACAGTCTCCTCTAACAGTCTCCTCTAACAGTCTCCTCTAACAGTCTCCTCTAACAGTCATCTCTAACAGTCTCCTCTAACAGTCTCCTCTAACAGTCTCCTCTAACAGTCTCCTCTAACAGTCTCCTCTAACAGTCACCTCTAACAGTCTCCTCTAACAGTCTCCTCTAACTTGTTTTTTCTTCCCCTCTTTTGTTCCTCTTTCATTTCGTTAGTTTTTTCAACTCTGGGGTTTTCCAGGCTTGCCTGCTGCTCTCTGCTAGTTCTAATTAATAACCATGACTGTCTCACTCTCCTGTCTGTTTCACTCTCCTGTCTGTCTCACTCTCCTGTCTGTCGCTATGAATGGATATAATTCTAACCTGCAAGGTTTAGGCAGCTCACATCTCATACTGTCCTGTTGCTTGTCACCTGTAGAGGGCGCCATCCACCCCCACCGCCCAGCACATCTGCCTTAGTCATCTAATCATCTCTACCTGTAGAGGGCGCCATCCACCGCCCAGCACATCTGCCTTAGTCATCTAATCATTTCTACCTGTAGAGGGCGCCATCCACCCCCACTGCCCAGCGCATCTGCCTTAGTCATCTAATCATCTCTACCTGTAGAGGGCGCCATCAACCGGCCAGCGCATCTGCCTTAGCCATCTAATCATCTCTACCTGTAGAGGGCGCCATCCACAGCCCAGCGCATCTGCCTTAGTCATCTAATCATCTCTACCTGTAGAGGGCGCCATCCACCGCCCAGCACATCTGCCTTAGTCATCTAATCATCTCTACCTGTAGAGGGCGCCATCCACCGCCCAGCACATCTGCCTTAGTCATCTAATCATCTCTACCTGTAGAGGGCGCCATCCACCGCCCAGCACATCTGCCTTAGTCATCTAATCATCTCTACCTGTAGAGGGCGCCATCCACCGCCCAGCACATCTGCCTTAGTCATCTAATCATCTCTACCTGTAGAGGGCGCCATCCACCGCCCAGCACATCTGCCTTAGTCATCTAATCATCTCTACCTGTAGAGGGCGCCATCCACCCCCACCGCCCAGCACATCTGCCTTAGTCATCTAATCATCTCTACCTTTAGAGGGCGCCATCCACCGGCCAGCGCATCTGCCTTAGTCATCTAATCATCTCTACCTTTAGAGGGCGCCATCCACCCCCACTGCCCAGCGCATCTGCCTTAGTCATCTAATCATCTCTACCTGTAGAGGGCGCCATCCACCCCCACTGCCCAGCACATCTGCCTTAGTCATCTAATCATCTCTACCTGTAGAGGGCGCCATCCACCCCCACTGCCCAGCACATCTGCCTTAGTCATCTAATCATCTCTACCTGTAGAGGGCGCCATCCACCCCCACTGCCCAGCGCATCTGCCTTAGTCATCTAATCATCTCTACCTGTAGAGGGCGCCATCCACCCCACTGCCCAGCACATCTGCCTTAGTCATCTAATCATCTCTACCTGTAGAGGGCGCCATCCACCCCCACTGCCCAGCACATCTGCCTTAGTCATCTAATCATCTCTACCTGTAGAGGGCGCCATCCACCCCCACTGCCCAGCGCATCTGCCTTAGTCATCTAATCATCTCTACCTGTAGAGGGCGCCATCCACCGCCCAGCACATCTGCCTTAGTCATCTAATCATCTCTACCTGTAGAGGGCGCCATCCACCCCCACCGCCCAGCACATCTGCCTTAGTCATCTAATCATCTCTACCTGTAGAGGGCGCCATCCACCCCCACCGCCCAGCACATCTGCCTTAGTCATCTAATCATCTCTACCTGTAGAGGGCGCCATCCACCCCCACCGCCCAGCGCATCTGCCTTAGTCATCTAATCATCTCTACCTGTAGAGGGCGCCATCCACCCCCACCGCCCAGCACATCTGCCTTAGTCATCTAATCATCTCTACCTGTAGAGGGCGCCATCCACCCCCACCGCCCAGCGCATCTGCCTTAGTCATCTAATCATCTCTACCTGTAGAGGGCGCCATCCACCCCCACCGCCCAGCGCATCTGCCTTAGTCATCTAATCATCTCTACCTGTAGAGGGCGCCATCCACCCCCACCGCCCAGCACATCTGCCTTAGTCATCTAATCATCTCTACCTGTAGAGGGCGCCATCCACCGCCCAGCGCATCTGCCTTAGTCATCTAATCATCTCTACCTGTAGAGGGCGCCATCCACCCCCACCGCCCAGCGCATCCGCCTTGGTTGACTCTCACTTTTCATAAGACTGCAGTGCCTCACAATGTCTCTCACTCTTTCTGATACTCTGCTGTCCATGTGTCTTGTCTGTTTCTCCATGTAGCTGCCTCATAAACTCGTGTGAATGTCAGAGAATGAACCCATTCAAGCATTCATATAGAATAGAATACTACTCTGTCCTGGGACCAGTTTACTGGGAGCAGTGTTCACGTGGTGGTGATGAGGAGAGTACAGACACAATGGGAGACAGAGGTTTGCTGTGGATGACACTGTTTTGTCTGTGTGATCTTGTCTCATCAGAGGACAGATTTGGGAAGGCTGGGAGGGATAGGGTCCAGGAGGCGACAGTGGCCCCGTCAGAAGCACCCAGTGCAGGAGGAACGGGAATGGACTGGTCAGAACTTGAACCCTTGTACAGACTTGACAAGCACGCGTACGATCTCAAACTCAATTTCAACGTCAGCCTGGACGACTGGGACAACTTTGACTGGACCGTGGACAGGATGTTCACGATGCTAGGCAACTTCAACCACCAGCCGAACGGGCGCCGCAGCAACTTGATTCCCGGGGAGGGTAGAGGAGGAAGAGACCACGCCCTGGTGTCCTCAACGGACCAATCAGCCTCAGCCATCTACCTGACCACCCTGGCCACTCCAGCTCTCCTGCTGAGAGAGGCTGCGGCCGAGGTCCTGAGGGAGGCGTTGGGGCTGAATGGAGGGGAGCACCGCTCTTCCTCCTCTTCCTCCTCCTCTTCCTGTCCTCCAGTCCTAGCTGAGGAGGGCTGCTCAGACTGGGACCACTCCCCACTTCTCCTCAACCAGTTAGGGGAGGAGGGCCCGCCTAGACTGCATGACGAGGATGAGGAGGGCAGGGATAGGGGTGATGAAGAGGAGGAGGAAGAGTTGTTTAGGAGACGGTCGGCCCGGTGGAGGCTGAACCATGCTCACTGTCAGTGCAGTGACTTTGTTCAGGAAGCTGAGAACGGGTTGCCTGTATGACTGCCTGTAAGACCCCTCTCTCACTCTGTCTCCCCTCCTCACCTGAGATTTTAGGGAGACTGAATCAGCACAATGTCACCTCTGGCCTGTCCACCACCCAGACCCGCTTCTCAACCTCCTCCTCCTCAGGCCACAGCAGCACTTCCTGGCTGATATGGGGATGAGCCTGTCCCTTTAATCAAGACTGCAATCCTCCAGTGCCCCAACCATATCCCAGGCCAGCAGACGGCCCACTGCTGGCCCCTTCCTGTAATACACCAACGGACTTCCCCAAGAGATTCTTTATGAGCGAACACAGCAGCAGCAGCCCATGATTAGTTATGAACGAACACAGCAGCAGCAGCCTATGATTCTTTATGAGCGAACACAGCAGCAGCAGCCCATGATTATTTATGAGCGAACACAGCAGCAGCAGCCCATGATTCTTTATGAGCGAACACAGCAGCAGCAGCCCATGATTCTTTATGAACGAACACAGCAGCAGCAGCCCATGATTAGTTATGAACGAACACAGCAGCAGCAGCCCATGATTCTTTATGAGCGAACACAGCAGCAGCAGCCCATGATTCTTTATGAGCGAACACAGCAGCAGCAGCCCATGATTCTTTATGAGCGAACACAGCAGCAGCAGCCCATGATTCTTTATGAGCGAACACAGCAGCAGCAGCCCATGATTCTTTATGAGCGAACACAGCAGCAGCAGCCCATGATTATTTTCCTAATGCAGGATGTTACTTTGCTTTGTTTTTTGTTTTTGGGGAGCTTTGGGAATATGAGAGGAAAATAAAATTGATTGTTTTTTGATATTCATTGATTCTTTGAAAAAGCAGCAGCAGCCCATGATTCTATATGTGCAGCAGACTTTGATTGTTCTTACTAATGGCAGTGCCCATGATTATTTATGGTGCTGGTTCAGCAGCAGCCCATGATTCTTTATGTGGCACATTGATTAGCAGCTTGATTTTTATGAACGAACACAGCAGCAGCAGCCCAGATTATTATGAAAACACTTAATTCTTTATGAGCAAACAGCAGCAGCAGCCCATGATTCTTTATGAACGAACACAGCAGCAGCAGCCCATGATTCTTTATGAACAACACAGCAGCAGCAGCCCATGATTGAGTTAGAGTGCTGTGCAGCAGCAGCTTGATTCTTTATGAGTTTGCAGCAGCAGCCCATGATCAAACCGAACACAGCAGCAGCAGCCGTGATTATTTTCCTAATGCAGGATGTTACTTTGCTTTGTTTTTTGTTTTTGGGGAGCTTTGGGAATATGAGAGGAAAATAAAATTGATTGTTTTTTGATATTCATTGGATTCTTTGAAAAAAGATTGTGTATTCTATATGTGTATTTGACTTTGTTTGTTCTTACTAATGGGTGTATTAATTGGTGCTGGTTCCACCCCCTGTGCTGACTACGTGTATGTGGCACATTGATTAAGGCTTTTTTTTAACCAATGTGTTACTAAGTCATTTTTGAAAACACTTAATTCCACAAAATGCAGATGATCAATTATGACGTTCAGTGATACACACACACACACACACACACACACTTTGAGTTAGAGTGCTGTGGAACTTGCCTTTGAGTTTGGTCGGTCAAACCGACACGAGGAGGCCGTGGTTAGGGTTGGAGTGCAGGTAGGAACTGGGACTACGTGTCATCGAAGTGCCGTAAGGGTTGGAGTGCAGGTAGGAACTGGGACTACGTGTCATTGAAGTGCCGTAAGGGTTGGAGGGCAGGTAGGAACTGGGACTACGTGTCATCGAAGTGCCGTAAGGGTTGGAGGGCAGGTAGGAACTGGGACTATGTGTCATCGAAGTGCAGTAAGGGTTGGAGTGCAGGTAGGAACTGGGACTACGTGTCATCGAAGTGCCGTAAGGGTTGGAGGGCAGGTAGGAACTGGGACTACGTGTCATTGAAGTGCCGTAAGGGTTGGAGGGCAGGTAGGAACTGGGACTACGTGTCATCGAAGTGCCGTAAGGGTTGGAGTGCAGGTAGGAACTGGGACTACGTGTCATCGAAGTGCCGTAAGGGTTGGAGGGCAGGTAGGAACTGGGACTACGTGTCATCGAAGTGCCGTAAGGGTTGGAGGGCAGGTAGGAACTGGGACTACGTGTCATCGAAGTGCCGTAAGGGTTGGAGGGCAGGTAGGAACTGGGACTACGTGTCATCGAAGTGCCGTAAGGGTTGGAGTGCAGGTAGGAACTGGGACTACGTGTCATTGAAGTGCCGTAAGGGTTGGAGGGCAGGTAGGAACTGGGACTACGTGTCATCGAAGTGCCGTAAGGGTTGGAGGGCAGGTAGGAACTGGGACTATGTGTCATCGAAGTGCCGTAAGGGTTGGAGTGCAGGTAGGAACTGGGACTACGTGTCATCGAAGTGCCGTAAGGGTTGGAGGGCAGGTAGGAACTGGGACTACGTGTCATCGAAGTGCCGTAAGGGTTGGAGGGCAGGTAGGAACTGGGACTATGTGTCATCGAAGTGCCGTAAGGGTTGGAGGGCAGGTAGGAACTGGGACTATGTGTCATCGAAGTGCCGTAAGGGTTGGAGGGCAGGTAGGAACTGGGACTACGTGTCATCGAAGTGCCGTAAGGGTTGGAGGGCAGGTAGGAACTGGGACTACGTGTCATCGAAGTGCCGTAAGGGTTGGAGGGCAGGTAGGAACTGGGACTACGTGTCATCGAAGTGCCGTAAGGGTTGGAGGGCAGGTAGGAACTGGGACTATGTGTCATCGAAGTGCCGTAAGGGTTGGAGTGCAGGTAGGAACTGGGACTACGTGTCATCGAAGTGCCGTAAGGGTTGGAGGGCAGGTAGGAACTGGGACTATGTGTCATCGAAGTGCCGTAAGGGTTGGAGGGCAGGTAGGAACTGGGACTATGTGTCATCGAAGTGCCGTAAGGGTTGGAGGGCAGGTAGGAACTGGGACTACGTGTCATCGAAGTGCCGTAAGGGTTGGAGGGCAGGTAGGAACTGGGACTATGTGTCATCGAAGTGCCGTAAGGGTTGGAGGGCAGGTAGGAACTGGGACTATGTGTCATCGAAGTGCCGTAAGGGTTGGAGGGCAGGTAGGAACTGGGACTATGTGTCATCGAAGTGCCGTAAGGGTTGGAGGGCAGGTAGGAACTGGGACTATGTGTCATCGAAGTGCCGTAAGGGTTGGAGGGCAGGTAGGAACTGGGACTATGTGTCATCGAAGTGCCGTAATCTTTTCAGTGTTGCAGCTTATTTGAGTTCTACTATGTTTGTAATGAAAAACAAGAGACTTGATATTTACGTGAAGCAAATCATTCCCTTTTGTTGTGTTCTTATTCTTATTTAAGAGTTTTTACTGAAAACATCTCCACCGCTACAACTTGGTAGCTGTGGCATTAACCGTTTTGAGAGAGTCCAATCAGAAAACAATGAAATCGAAGGCACTTATCTGATGTGAACCCACTGAGACGTATAGAGATCACAGCATTGTAGCTGTCCCATTATGGTGTCTGTGACAGTATGGGCAGCACCACTGAAGCCATTTCCATTTGAAAGTAGTCTGTTTTCTTCTTCTTTAGATAAAAAAAAAGGTGTAAACTAATATAGGTGTCTTATTGCCTCCTGTAGTGCTGGAGTCCTGAACCAAATTTAGTAATTCATTTATTGTGGCCACTAGATGGCAGTCACATAGGTTGAAGCCATTTACAAACTAGGCAATCCATTTTAAAGAAGAAGACAATGCTCTGCTTATTGGCTGATCGCTCCCAACCTCATACGAATCTCTACACAGTTGACTACTGTAAAATGCCTGGAAGCCCTCAATGGCAATGTCCATGCAAAAACAGGTTATTTCTATGTAATGATCCTTATACATCTCTATGTGTAAACCTGACATTTCTAGTCTGGTTGGTTCATCCAGGAAGTCTGTTTCATAAAGTCATAAGTCCACAGTTGAGTTCC
Organism: Oncorhynchus keta; assembly: GCF_023373465.1. Classification (NCBI taxonomy): domain Eukaryota; kingdom Metazoa; phylum Chordata; class Actinopteri; order Salmoniformes; family Salmonidae; genus Oncorhynchus; species Oncorhynchus keta. Next base: position 12,994,299 of record NC_068447.1, read on the forward strand.
CCTGCTAAGACGTTGTTGCATGTATCAACCAATGGTTGTGTGCCAGGTCATCGACTGTGCTGTCGGGCACCAGATTGCTAGGACATATGATATGGTTAGCTGATATGTACAATAACTATCCAATGGCTGGGCAGAGGAACGTGCCCCACTACCTCTCTCTGATGTCATCAAAGGCTTCAGAGAGAAAAGGTGTGCTTGTTTTGCAAGCCGATGTGTCCCAGAGATGGGCGGGACATAGGTTTCATGACCCACTCACCTTATACAGCAACCCTGGCAGTTTATTCTGCCTAATACCACTTAGAGATACTCAGACACATGCTGGCTTGTAAAACAAGCCCACACAGTCACGATCGGCCGTAACTTCATGGTCTAAAGACTGTAGTTACACGTGTTTCTCTTAGAAATAAAAATACATGGAAAAATAAATGTATTTAACAAATGCTGCATTCTTTATAACAGTAGATTTGTTCGCTATACATGGTGCTATTGGGGTCTCAACATATATATACAATTGCTGTGTGTATTTGAATGTAGGTTTTTTGCGATTAATGTAAATGTTAAAATATATTTTATAATAAACAGATATTACCTATCAGACAGCTCTTCATCAAAAGAGTCAAATAGTGGGTGCTTATATTTGTCCTGTTTCACTGCATGTACAAGTGGGTAACTTGTACAAGTTTGGTAATGGGAATTTAGCATATCCTTACTCCCCCTGACAGTGGGTTCGTGGCCAGGGATCTGTCGTTATTGACCGGGAACCTGGAGCAATTTGGGTTGAGTGACTTGCTCATGTGCAGATCAACAGATTTTTCACCTTGATTTTACGGGGATTCAAAATATCGACCTTGCGGTTACTGGTCAAATGTTCTAGCTGCTGGGTTACCTGCCGCCCCACACTGCACCGATGTTTAAGTAGTCTTCTGATGTGAATACCCTTGATCAGAAGGAATCTTTCCACCCTCAATTTACCAGGAAACCGACCCCCCCCACAAGACCCTTCTCCCCCTGGAAAAAAATAAGCAACAGTACTTTTTATTAGCACTTTGAAATTGACTACTGTATGTGGAGAGGGTTTTATCATAACGATGCCTTTTGTAGTTCCATGGGTTTATCGTGCATATATTTTGGTTTCCAGTGAACAGTTGATAGCTGTAACTAGTTTGTGAATAAAGTGTTGAATGCCAAGGTTTCCTCCTCTTCACTTAGTCTGGGTTGTGTTTCTTTGACATGTTCAGACCTGCAGTCCTTGATTGGGACACTCTGTTACCAATACCATACATGCCTATTTCTTATTGGGACATTCTGTTACCAATACCATACATGCCTATTTCTTATTGGGACATTCTGTTACCAATACCATACATGCCTATTTCTTATTGGGACATTCTGTTACCAATACCATACATGCCTATTTCTTATTGGGACATTCTGTTACCAATACCATACATGCCTATTTCTTATTGGGACATTCTGTTACCAATACCATACATGCCTATTTCTTATTGGGACATTCTGTTACCAATACCATACATGCCTATTTCTTATTGGGACATTCTGTTACCAATACCATACATGCCTATTTCTTATTGGGACACTCTGCCTATTTCTTACCAATACCATACATGCCTATTTCTTATTGGGACATTCTGTTACCAATACCATACATGCCTATTTCTTATTGGGACATTCTGTTACCAATACCATACATGCCTATTTCTTATTGGGACACTCTGTTACCAATACCATAAATGCCTATTTCTTATTGGGACATTCTGTTACCAATACCATACATGCCTATTTCTTATTGGGACATTCTGTTACCAATACCATACATGCCTATTTCTTATTGGGACATTCTGTTACCAATACCATACATGCCTATTTCTTATTGGGACATTTGTGTACTGTATAACATATTTGTCTGGGTTCTGACTAACCATACATTTGATCTTGTTCCATATTCAGCCAACAGGTTTCACTGGTTCTTTCAGCTTTGGAAGCTTTGGTGAAAAGTAAATATCTTGATAAATGTGTTGATTTATTGGTACACATCTAAGAATGATTTCCCAAACAGTTAATTTAATAAATAGACACTGATCCAAACTTTTGGACACAATTGGATCTGGGGTGACAGTCAACATGAGTCTGGGATGTATATTTCTGTCTCAGCACTAGGTGGGTGTATTGGATCATGTTGACACCAAGATCATCAGACACCCCAAATGCAGAGGGAAAACAGAAGGGTATACCACAAAGCAAATTCGATGAGTTAGCTTAACTAACTTTGATAAACAACCAGACATAACTATTGATTTTCTGATTCATTAAGAAAGCTTAACTTAGATATGTGTTTTTGATTGTTGAGTCAATAAGACCATGCCCATTTCAAACTTATCCTTCTAAAATATATATATATATTTCAGAATATGTAGACAAGATAGCTGGCTAACTCATTCAAGCTGCTTTGTAGTATACCGCTCAGTTAAATACAGTCCGTTGGGGATCAGATTACAAACCATGACCATGGTGGAGTTTCGTGGAGGGGTGTGTGTGCTGTACTGACTTGCACACAGACAGGGCAGGGGTGAGGCAGTACTGTGCTCTAGTTACGTGGAAACGCACATACATAGTTTCAACTAGTGGGAAATCTACTACAATGCAACTCTTATTCCAACTTTTTGCTCATACAATGTGAGGAAGATGGCCGAGACAAGGTATGCAAGTTACTATTTACTGTACAGTGTATTGTCAATGCATGTAACTTTGTGTTTCTCTTGGTGAACGAAACTAGACCGATATAATGTGACACGTTTTTGCTGTTGATCCTCGTGTTGCCGCTTCTCACTTCTGCGGATTGATGATTTCCACTGTCTGCTGTGCTACAGTAAAATATTACAACGGGCTTGAGGTAGGCTATAGTCTGGAGATGGAGGTTTTACATTACTCAAACTTTATAGGAAAACGTATTGTCTCGGTTTCCCTTTGCGTGCCTCAAATTTAAAATGTTCCCTTTATTTGAAATGCAAATGGTATGCTATGGAAATGAAAAAGAACAAACATTTGTCAAACGCAAATCGTTGTTACCATATAAACACAGTCTAAGACAATAACATGTAGTTAATGATTTGAACAAACTAATTTCAAACGGATAAAAAGCTTGAAATGAAGGACCCAAAGAAGACATACAAACTGATGCATTGGGAGGTGAAATGTTATCCCATTTCAATAATTATTTGATTGTTCTGGATCAATATATTGTATTCATTACGGATGTAGTCCTTCTTTTCAAGAGAAAGTCAACCTAAAACACTGCATGCCTGTCCAATAACTACACTAGGGTCTATTACACTGTTCCTTATCGGTGTGTAAAACCATGCCTCTGGGCAACTTCAACGTTCAAACACGAGATCCAAGGTTTTTACAATGGATTAATGGGCTAGTCTGGGGGGAAACATGCCTGGTCTTGACCGGCATGCATGTCGGTGAACAGATGCTGAACGCTACAGGAGAGGGCTGGTTAGTTACACATGGTCCAGCATGCTTTCCCTCTGGTGCTGTGTCAGTCAATCTGCCGCTCAGTCAGTCACTTCCCATCCCGACTTCCATGTGTCCAGCATAATGGCAACCATCAGCGGGACCGGCGTGGACGTATTTTATTCATATTTTAGTTCAACTGACTAGAGTCGATTAGCTGTTTAGTGTTGGCCTCATGCTATATACCATTTATATAAAGACATATTTGGGGTAGTTTAGATGAATTTGTTAGCCTGTAATCAGTTGATGAGTGCAGTGGATAGAGCAGTGTATTGCTCTTACTGACTAGAGTTGTGTGAGTACTATATATATAATACCAGAGATGTGTGAGTACTATATATATAATAACAGAGATGTGTGAGTACTATATATATAATACCAGAGATGTGTGAGTACTATATATATAATAACAGAGATGTGTGAGTACTATATATATAATACCAGAGATGTGTGAGTACTATATATATAATAACAGAGATGTGTGAGTACTATATATATAATAACAGAGATGTGTTAGTACTATATATATAATAACAGAGATGTGTGAGTACTATATATTATATAATACCAGAGATGTGTGAGTACTATATATATAATACCAGAGATGTGTGAGTACTATATATATAATAACAGAGATTTGTGAGTACTATATATATAATAACAGAGATGTGTGAGTACTATATATATAATAACAGAGATGTGTGAGTACTATATATATAATAACAGAGATGTGTGAGTACTATATATATAATACCAGAGATGTGTGAGTACTATATGTATAATAACAGAGATGTGTGAGTACTATATATATAATCACACTTGAAGGGAGTCCAAGTTACACATTGTGAAGACAGTGAGCAAATGGAGGCCATGGAAGCATTAACTATGTTTTATTGTGCTGTGGAAGCCAGAGTTGGATTGTATGATTGTGGTCCGATTTTAATGATCAGTTTCGTCTCTTGAATCTTGGCAGATGTTTCTACAAATAGCTTGGTTCCGCTACCAAAGTAAAAACACAAATAAAAAAACACATGCATGTCCCATAGCACTATTACTATTATACTAACTAGTACTATTATACTAACTATACTATTATACTAACCATACTATTATACTAACTATTACTATTATACTATTACTATTATACTAACTATACTATTATACTAACTATACTATTATACTAACTATACTATCCCCCCCATCTCCCCTGTCCCGTCTCCCCATCTCCCCCCCGTCTCCCCCCCCGTCTCCCCCCCGTCTCCCCCCCCGTCTCCCCCCCCGTCTCCCCCACCTCACCGATATAATGTGACACGTTTTTGCTGTTGATCCTCGTGTTGCCGCTTCTCACTTCTGCGGATTGATGATTTCCACTGTCTGCTGTGCTACAGTAAAATATTACAACGGGCTTGAGGTAGGCTATAGTCTGGAGATGGAGGTTTTACATTACTCAAACTTTATAGGAAAACGTATTGTCTCGGTTTCCCTTTGCGTGCCTCAAATTTAAATGTTCTCTTTATTTGAAATGCAAATGTTGTGCTATGGAAATGAAAAAGAACAAACATTTGTCAAACGCAAATTGTTATTACCATATAAACACAGTCTAAGACAATAACATGTAGTTAATGATTTGAACAAACTAATTTCAAACGAACCCCCCCCACCCCTCCCACCCCACCCATGGGTATCCCGGGTGAACAGGAGCATTGCTGAAATAAATAGTGTTAGGTTCTGACGTCTTCAGTCACCCACACACTTCCTCCACTACTTGTGTTTGTCCATCATTAAAATGAATGATCTATGGGACGGCAGGGTAGCCTAGTGGTTGGAGTGTAGAGGTGGCAGGGTAGTCTAGTGGTTAGAGTGTAGAGGTGGCAGGGTAGCCTAGTGGTTGGAGTGTAGAGGTGGCAGGGTAGTGTCTAGTGGTTAGAGTGTAGAGGTGGCAGGGTAGCCTAGTGGTTGGAGTGTAGAGGTGGCAGGGTAGTCTAGTGGTTGGAGTGTAGAGGTGGCAGGGTAGTGTCTAGTGGTTAGAGTGTAGAGGTGGCAGGGTAGCCTAGTGGTTGGAGTGTAGAGGTGGCAGGGTAGTCTAGTGGTTAGAGTGTAGAGGTGGCAGGGTAGCCTAGTGGTTGGAGTGTAGAGGTGGCAGGGTAGTCTAGTGGTTAGAGTGTAGAGGTGGCAGGGTAGACTAGTGATTAGAGTGTAGAGGTGGCAGGGTAGCCTAGTGGTTAGAGTGTAGAGGTGGCAGGGTAGCCTAGTGGTTAGAGTGTAGAGGTGGCAGGGTAGCCTAGTGGTTAGAGTGTAGAGGTGGCAGGGTAGCCTTGTGGTTAGAGCGTAGAGGTGGCAGGGTAGCCTAGTGTTTAGAGTGTTGGACTAGTAACCGGAAGGTTGCAAGTTCAAATCCCCGAGCTGACAAGGTACACATTTGTCGTTCTGCCCCTGAACAGGTAGTTAACCCACTGTTCCTAGGCCGCCATTGAAAATAAGAATTTGTTCTTAACTGACTTGCCAGGTTTTAAAAAAATGGTTGAATAAAGCTATCCCTGCAGGCAGACAACAATCATCTTCACTTAGATATACAGAGAGTTATGGCTGGAGATGACACATGATGGACAGCCATAATGAGATTGTGTAGTTGTGTAGCATTGGTGGCGTTGTGGTTACTGCTGGCTGAGGCCTCTGCTGATTTTTCTATAATGTCTCTCTCTCGTATGGTTCTCCTCTCCGTCCAACTGTTCTGTTTGTATCCGTCTGAGCCCCGACACGCCAGGTATGTGGGTCTGTTTTTACTGGTTGGGGTCACTATGTGCTGACTGGGAGTTTGGGCTGAAAAGCTGGATTGTTGGGCCACTGCCTGCAGGATGAATCAGAGAGAACTGACCATTGTGGACTTCATCAATGTCCATTTTAGATGTTGTCAAAAGACCTTTAGTCCTTCACAGCTGAGTCTGTGTGTTTATTTTATTTATTTAACCTTTATTTAACTAGGCAAGTCAGTTAAGAACAAATTCTTATTTACAATGACAGCCTACCCTGGCCAAACCTGGACAACGCAGTGCACCGCCTTATGGGACTCCCAATCACATCCGGATGTGATACAGCCTGGATTCGAACCAAGGGCTGTAGTGACACCTCTTGAACTGAGATGCAGTGTCTTAGACCGTTGCATCAATCGGGAGCCCTAGAATGCTGGTTGTTGGTTGGTGGAAAGTAACTGTGTGGCTTCATGTGCACACTCCTTTATGTGCACGTGTGCAATTGTTTGCGTTGTTGTTGTTGTTGTTGTTGTTGTATATCTGTAGGCTATATTAGGTTTGAGTCAACGTGGCTAAACAGTCATCCCCATAGTGGTAGGGTGAGAACAGGCAGGGAGGGAACGTGGCTACATTTACATTACATTTAAGTGATCCCCATAGTGGTAGGGTGAGAACAGGCTCTTGATCCCCAGAGCGGCAGGGAGGGAGTGGTACAGTTAGGACAGTGATCCCCATAGTGGTAGGGTGAGAACAGGCAGGGAGGGAGTGGTACAGTAGGACAGTGATCCCCATAGTGGTAGGGTGAGAACAGGCAGGGAGGGAGTTTTGATCCCCATAGTGGTAGGGTGAGTGAGAACAGGATTACAGTAGAACAGTGATCCCCATAGTGGTAGGGTGAGAACAGGCAGGGAGGGAGTGGTACAGTAAACAGTGATCCCCATAGTGGTAGGGTGATCCCCATAGAGAAACAGGCAGGGAGGGAGTGGTACAGTAGAACAGTGATCCCCATAGTGGTAGGGTGAGAACAGGCAGGGAGGGAGTGGTACAGTAGGACAGTGATCCCCATAGTGGTAGGGTGAGAACAGGCAGGGAGGGAGTGGTACAGTAGAACAGTGATCCCCATAGTGGTAGGGTGAGAACAGGCAGGGAGGGAGTGGTACAGTAGAACAGTGATCCCCATAGTGGTAGGGTGAGAACAGGCAGGGAGGGAGTGGTACAGTAGAACAGTGATCCCCATAGTGGTAGGGTGAGAACAGGCAGGGAGAACAGGCAGGATCCCCATAGTGGTAGGGTGAGAACAGGCAGGGAGGGAGTGGTACAGTAGGACAGTGATCCCCATAGTGGTAGGGTGAGAACAGGCAGGGAGGGAGTGGTACAGTAGAACAGTGATCCCCATAGTGGTAGGGTGAGAACAGGCAGGGAGGGAGTGGTACAGTAGGACAGTGATCCCCATAGTGGTAGGGTGAGAACAGGCAGGGAGGGAGTGGTACAGTAGGACAGTGATCCCCATAGTGGTAGGGTGAGAACAGGCAGGGAGGGAGTGGTACAGTAGAACAGTGATCCCCATAGTGGTAGGGTGAGAACAGGCAGGGAGGGAGTGGTACAGTAGGACAGTGATCCCCATAGTGGTAGGGTGAGAACAGGCAGGGAGGGAGTGGTACAGTAGGACAGTGATCCCCATAGTGGTAGGGTGAGAACAGGCAGGGAGTGGTACAGTAGAACAGTGATCCCCATAGTGGTAGGGTGAGAACAGGCAGGGAGTGGTACAGTAGGACAAACCCTGGGAATGGTAGGGTGTGTCAGTGCAGAGACCTTCTCTACTGGGTGGGGTGGTGTGTTGGTGTCGTCTGCATAAGGAACCTCGATGGGCAGGGAGACAGCTGTGAGGAGGAGCGTCTGAGCTGCCCAGGCCATGAATTAATGAAACTGTACTGCTACACACTAAAGCCGTGGTAGAGTACTTCTAAACCTGACATGTAAGTTAGTCATGACTTTGTAACAACACAAGACAATCTAAAGCAACGGCTTTGGATTAACTGAGGGGTATCCTACGAAACAGGTTTGAGGAGTTAGTGAGGTAAATCTAGGTCAACTTTGGTCAACTCTTTAGCCTGTAGTAACCACAATGCCACCAATGCTACACAACTACACAATGTCATCATGTGTCGTCTCCTGCCATAACTGTCTGTATATCCAAGTGAAGACGATTGTTTTCTTCATCAGGAGTCCGAATCTGTCACAACTTGCTGTGACCGGGAGTCCCTTAGGGCAGTGTACAATTGTCCCAGCGTCGCCCGGGTTAAACGAGGGTTTGGCCCGGGGGACTTTACTTGGCTCATCGCGCTGAGCGACTCCTAGAGCGCGCTGAGCGACTCCTAGAGCGCGCTGAGCGACTCCTAGAGTGAGCTGAGCGACTCCTAGAGCGCGCTGAGCGACTCCTAGAGCGCGCTGAGCGACTCGCACTGAGCGACTCCTAGAGCGCGCTGAGCCGGGCGCCTGCAGGCTGACTTCAGTTGTCAGTTGAACGGTGTTTCCTCTGATACATTGGTGCAGCTGCTTCCGGGTAAAGCGAGCTGGTATTGAGAAGTGTGGTGTGGTTGTTCATGTGTTGAGGGACGCATGACTCGACCTTCGCCTCTCCCGAGCATGTTGGGAAGTTGCATCAATGAGACAAGATCGTAAAAGGATATGACGAAATTGGGGAGAAAAAGGGGGTAAAATAAAAATGTATAAATACTATTAAAATGTGTAATGTTAAAATACATCACATTACACATTTATTAATGACAGAATGCATTTTAAACTTTATGACTTTAATAAAATGTGAAGCAAGGTGCTTGTGCATTGATAATTACACCAAAGACGCCATTAACGCCATTAAGTAATAAAATAATGACATTAACGATAAGTAATAAAATAATGACATTAACGATAAGTAATAAAATAATGACATTAACGATAAGTAATAAAATAATGACATTAACGATAAGTAATAAAATAATGACATTAACGATAAGTAATACAATAATTACATTAACAATAAGTAATAAAATAATGACATTAACGATAAGTAATAAAATAATGACATTAACGATAAGTAATACAATAATTACATTAACAATAAGTAATAAAATAATGACATTAACAATAAGTAATTTACATTTACATTTAAGTCATTTAGCAGACGCTCTTATCCAGAGCGACTTACAAATTGGTGCATACACCTTATGACATCCAGTGGAACAGCCACTAAAAGTGCATCTAAATCTTTTTAGGGGGGTGAGAAGGATTACACCCTTCCTAGGTATTCCTTGAAGAGGTAGGTGTCTCCGGAAGGTGGTGATTGACTCCGCTGTCCTGGCGTCGTGAGGGAGTTTGTTCCACCATAGAGCAGCGAACAGTTTTGACTGGGCTGACAACTGTAAGTGGTAGGGAGGCGAGCAGGCCAGAGGTGGATGAACGCAGTGCCCTTGTTTGGGTGTAGGGCCTGATCAGAGCCTGGAGGTACTGAGGTGCCGTTCCCCTCACAGCTCCGTAGGCAAGCACCATGGTCTTGTAGCGGATGCGAGCTTCAACTGGAAGCCAGTGGAGAGAGCGGAGGAGCGGGGTTGCTTTAATAAAATAAAGATGACATTAATAACTTCTTGACGCCACCCATCCCGTTACCGGGATCATTTTCATCAACAACCGCTGAATTGCAGAGCGCCACATTCAAATAATATTACTAAAAATATTTATATTCATGAAATCACAAATGCAATATAGCAAAACACAGCTTAGCTCTTTGTTAATCCACCTGTCGTGTCGGATTTTTAAAAATATGTTTTACAGCGAAGCAATACAAGCGTTTGTGTAAGTTTATCGATCACTAGACAAAACATTATCGACACCTAGCATCAAAGTGGCTTGGTCACGAAAATCAGAAAAGCAATAAAATTAATCGCTTACCTTTATGATCTTCTGATGTTTTCACTCACGAGACTCCCAGTTACGCAACAAATGTTTTTATATCCAAAATACCTCCGTTTGTTTGGCGCGTTATGTTCAGAAATCCACAGGCTCGAGCGGTCACGACAACGCAGACGAAAATGCCAAATAGTATCCATAATGTCCACAGAAACATGTAATTTATTTGTCCCATCGCACTCTATCAACTCCTTGTGGTGGGCCGTGTGCCTGCAAGCTGACCCAGACACATTGGTGCAGTGCGGCTTGGCAGGGTGGTGTGTTTCAGATGACGCATGGCTCTCGACCTTCGCCTCTCCGTAGGGGAGTTGCAGCAATGGGACAAGATTGTAACTACCAATTGGATATCACGAAATTGGGGAGAAAAAGGGTTAAAAGTAAAAACATACATAATTATTAGCTAAGTAGAAAGAAATTGCAAAGTTGCTAATTAGCTATAATTTGTAAGTTGTCTGTGATGAGATTCGTACACGCAACCTTTTGGTTGCTAGATATTCACGTTAATACGCCTACCTACCCACCCACCCTACTTTCGTTTTTGCCTTAAGTAATCTTCTGTTTTATGTAACCATACAAAAATGCAACATATCATACTAATTTGCATGTCCTGGATTTGCATGTACTATGTAACGTCTAGTCTATGAGACCAGGCTGGGTTCCTCTCTAGGTTTCATCCTAGGTTCCTGCCTTCTACAAGAGTTTTTCATAACCACTGTGCTTCTGCCTCTGCATTGCTCGGCTGGGTTTCTGAATAGCACATTTTGACAACTGTTGATGTAAAAGGGCTGAATAAAAATACATTTGATATTCTATTTGGGGGAAAAACACAGCAACCAACACTGGGTCTAATGTTACTCTGATACAGTGTTTCCCATATATGTTTACAAACAATAAAATGAGATTTAATTTGGATTTGATTTTTGAATTCACCTTATTCAACTCATTGTGGGCTTGAGGATTAGTTGACAAGTTGAATCAGGTGTGCTTGTGTGCTGTTGGGGTTATTTGAGGACTGGAGTTGAGAAACACTGTTCTAATGAGTAGATATTTCCACAAACACTCCAGTTGCCTTAATAATAACATTCCCCAAAATACTCCTGCAGTCCAAACCCCTTGGCGCCCATCCCTCTCCGTTTGGTTTTTACCGCTACCCAGTAGGTGCTTGTCTGTGGTTGTGTGGATTTCACTCCCTGTATTTAACTGGTCTAACTGGCCTGTGTCCCTGGCGTGGTGTTCCTCAGGGTCACAGAGTAGCAGTCAGTAAAAACGCCTGCTCATTAAGAAGGGCCGTGATTCAGGGTCTCAGCTCATTAACGTAGCTAGGACGTGTGCTACATTGACTCTACTCCTGGGTCATGACTTGAAGACCCATGCCAGGGTTGCTGTTTATGTTCTAATCCAAATGGACGGTAATGAATGCTGTATACATTATTATTTTTTATTTTTTTTGGCTCCTAGCCCACATTGTGATGAGGAATAGGCTGTATACCCGGAGATGATGTGTTATCTAACTGCCTGCTTCCTGGTGAATAGTTAGAAAGTACCAAGCAACATTTCAGTCACTGCTGACACTACAATGCCCTCACCCTAAACTTCACCTGCTGATTGTTTTAATGTTTTAGTAGAAGAAAAAGTCAAGAGTTGAATGTTACGTTTGTTAAATGTTAAAATTGGGTTGAATCTTTCATGACATTATCAGCATTATGGTCCAGCAGGCACTGTATCCCCGGCTGCCTTCTAGAAACCGATCACTTATTGTAGGCATCTTGCTGATGTCATTCAGTCCAGTACGTAGCCTGTACTAGAGAAATGTCAAGTTTGAAATGACACGAGTTTTGTTATATAAGTGATTGTTAATGGAACCAATGATGGCTACAACCATGAAACCTGTAGTAGTAGTTAAAATGATAACAAAATAAAAACAGTGATGCACATTCATGTTATAAACTTAGCTTTCTATTTATCATTCTGACATCAATTCAGGCTATTTATCACAATATATACCACCACGGCCAAATACCACGGCCAACCACCCCGGCCAACCACCACGGCCAACCACCCCGGCCAACCACCCCGGCCAACCACCACGGCCAACCACCCCGGCCAACCACCCCGGCCAACCACCACGGCCAACCACCACGGCCAACCACCCCGGCCAACCACCACGGCCAACCACCCCGGCCAACCACCACGGCCAACCACCACGGCCAACCACCCCGGCCAACCACCACGGCCAACCACCACGGCCAACCACCACGGCCAACCACCCCGGCCAACCACCACGGCCAACCACCACGGCCAACCACCACGGCCAACCACCACTGCCAACCACCCCGGCCAACCACCACGGCCAACCACCGGGCCAACCACCACGGCCAACCACCCAGGCCAACCACCCCGGCCAACCACCGCGGCCAACCACCCCGGCCAACCACCACGGCCAACCAACCCGGCCAACCACCCCGGCCAACCACCACGGCAAACCACCCCGGCCAACCACCACGGCCAACCACCCCGCCAACCAACCACCACGGCCAACCACCCCGGCCAACCACCACGGCCAACCACCCGGCCAACCACCACGGCCAACCACCCCGGCCAACCACCACGGCCAACCACCACGGCCTGCTGTGGGCCTCCCTGCAGCCCCCCTCCCCTCTAAAGGCACTCTAATGGTATTCCTCTGACTGGACTCAAAGTCAGCGTATGTGCAATGTTTACTGTTCATTTTTATTGTTCATTTCACTTTTGTATACAGTGGGGCAAAAAAAGTATTTAGTCAGCCACCAATTGTGGAAGTTCTCCCACTTAAAAAGATGAGAGAGGCCTGTTTTTGATACATTGATACACTTCAACTAGGACAGACAAAATTAGAAGAAAAAAAATCCAGAAAATCACATTGTAGGATTTTTTATGAATTTATTTGCAAATTATGGTGGAAAATAAGTATTTGGTCAATAACAAAAGTTTATCTCAATACTTTGTTATATACCCTTTGTTGGCAATGACAGAGGTCAAACGTTTTCTGTAAGTCTTCACAAGGTTGTCACACACTGTTGCTGGTATTTTGGCCCATTCCTCCATGCAGATCTCCTCTAGAGCAGTGGTGTTTTGGGGCTGTTACTGGGCAACACGGACTTTCAACTCCCTCCAAAGATTTTCTATGGGGTTGAGATCTGGAGACTGGCTAGGCCACTCCAGGACCTTGAAATGCTTCTTTCGAAGCAAGTGAGGTAGATAATATACAAAAGTGAAAAAAACAATGCAAACAGTAAACATTACACGTACAGAAGTTTCCAACCAATAAAGACATTACAAATGTCATCTCACAATTAGGGTTGTAACAATGTACAAATGGTTAAAGTACACAAGGGAAAATAAATAAGTATAAATATGGGTTGTATTTACAATGGTGTTTGTCTCTCTCTATCTCTCTCTGTCTCTCTCTGTCTCTATCCCTCTGGTTGATCTAAATGGAAGTGTGAAAGGAGATGTAATCTTCATAACAAACACTCTCCACCTCTACATAGTTGCTCTGGGGGGGCTTGAGAAATGTCTCTGCGTGTAAAGGAAGGATCGGGGGAAAGCCTCTGTTGTCAGCCCTGCGTCTCTTTCCTGTGATTTATATCAGAGGTTGGAGGGGAGGAAACCTTCTCACAGTATGTGTTGGATCAGCACCCTGCTGCAACATGTCTCAAAGAGATTTAGAATAATTGACTTCTCCATGGTAACGGAGTTGGAGTGGCGGCTGGCTGGGTAGTGGTGTTGACAGGGGAGTAGGAGGACTGTTGATACGCATGGTGTTGATATGTTCTGCTGTTTGTTGAGAAAAACCTAATGATAAACTATATCACACAGACATATAGCCTGTCCTCTCCTGTCCTGTCTTCTCCTATCCTCTCCTGTCCTCTCGTTTCCTCCTCCTGTCCTCTCTCCTGTCTTCTCCTGTCCTCTCCTGTCTCCTCCTGTCCTCTCGTATCCTCTCCTGTCCTCTCGTTTCCTCTCCTGTCCTCTCTCCTGTCTTCTCCTGTCCTCTCCTGTCTCCTCCTGTCCTCTCGTATCCTCTCCTGTCCTCTCGTATCCTCTCCTGTCTTCTCCTGTCCTCTCGTATCCTCTCCTGTCTTCTCCTGTCCTCTCGTATCCTCTCCTGTCCTCTCTCCTGTCCTCTCGTATCCTCTCCTGTCTTCTCCTATCCTCTCGTATCCTTTCCTGTCCTCTCTCCTGTCCTCTCGTATCCTCTCCTGTCTTCTCCTGTCCTCTTGTATCCTCTCCTGTCTTCTCCTGTCCTCTCGTATCCTCTCCTGTCCTCTCTCCTATCCTCTCGTATCCTCTCCTGTCTTCTACTGTCCTCTCGTATCCTCTCCTGTCCTCTCTCCTGTCCTCTCCTCCTCACCTTTTCCTCTCAGCATGAAGAGTCGTCATTGACCATTTCCGACTGCCCGTACAGAACGAGACTTCTAATGAAGGCTTCATGGTTTAGTATTTTCAATTAACAATCGTCCGAAGGTTTTTCACCTGCCAGGTTCACAAACAAAAGACTCTTCAAGGAGGGATTTCCTTTGTATGTGTCAGAAGTGTGTTTGCATACAGCCACACACACACTCACACACACAGTGGGTCTGAGTGACTAACCTTGATCACACCCAGTTGTCATGCAGCTCAGTCAACACACTGGCTGAGGTGCTCAGCCAGGCACCTCTCTGTAGTTAGAGGCTTGTTGTTATCTCTCACAGACAGTGGAAAGGGTTAACTCTGGACATTCCTTTGTCTCTATATTGCTGGTTGGTGTTGCAGTTAAAAGGGTCCCCCATGACTCAGGCCCAGCAGACTGACTGGGAGGCTCAGCCGGCAGGATGGAAAAGTGCTCAGTGGTGGTGAGCACAGTGTCCAGCCTGCCTAAGCCCAAATGGACTCTTCCTTCCTGTCCTGCTCCTTTCTGCTCAGGTGGTTCGCAGCTGGTGTGTGTGCACCTGTGTGTGTGTTGGTTAGATCGGGTATGGGTTGAGTGGGTTGGTTCTTCTATCCTTGTTGGGACCTAAAATCCCCTAAAGTCCCCACAAGGACTGTAAAACAAAGACAAATTCTCCCTTGTGGGGATATTTCCCACATCCCCATGAGGTCAAAGGCTATTTTAAATTCAGGAGTTAGGGCTAGGATTAGAATTAGGGTAAGGGTTAGTGGTTCGGTTTAGAGTTAGAGTTAGGAGTTAGGTTTAGGGTTATGGGAAGGGTAAGGTTTAGGTTTAAGGGTTAGGGAAAATAGGATTTTGAATGGAAACGAATTTTAGGTCCCCACGACGATAGAAGAACAAGACACGTGTGTGTGTGTGTGTGTGTGTGTGTGTGTGTGTGTGTGTGTGTGTGTGTGTGTGTGTGTGTGTGTGTGTGTGTGTGTGTGTGTGTGTGTGTGTGTGTGTGTGTGTGTGTGCGTGCGTGCGTGCGTGCGTGCGTGCGTGCGTGCGTGCGTGTGTGTGTGTGGACGTGACAGAGATAGATGGTGAGGTTGTGGTATTGCAGTGGTTCTGGTTGTCCTGTGGCTCAGTGTCTCCCAGGGGAGGGCCACTCAGGACAGTCATTAGTCGAGTGGATGTGGGCCTGAAGCCTGAAGGAGAAGGCCAGTGGCAATGAATGACAATCTTTGCCATTGTCTGGCTTAATGAGTGCAGGGACAAAGCTGCTGCTCAGGAATGTCCCTGTCCATCCATCCATGTTAGTTTAATGGATCCCAGACGAGGGTCTGGGAAACTCCTCTAAGAACTATTATTAACTGACAGTAGGGCCTAGAGAATGAGAGCTGGAGGAACAGTGGAGCATTTGAAGATGGTCGTGATCTGAGGCGATGCTCAGCAGTATCACAGTTCATCTGAGTAGCAGTAGTTACTTGGAGTCAAATCACAAATCACACACACACACTCACTCTCTCTCTGGCCCTGACAGAGTGTGTAGACACAGGGCTGGAGTCAAGACTGCCTGGCGCTGGGTCCTGACTAAATAAACACACAGTGGCTGTGGGGACCAAACCATTCCTCTCCCAGATGGTGCCTGTCTATTTACCCTCTCAGCATTGCCACACACAAAGAGGGCAAGACAGAGAGGGACCAACAAACAAAAGGGACAAAATTAGGGACGCGTTGAGAGGACAGGAAAAAAGGCTGTGATTCATCCCCTGCTTCCACCATTTAAATAGATGCTTTCCTCACCTCCCCTCTTATCTCCTCTGTCCTCATCCTTTACCTCCCCTCTTATCTCCTCTGTCCTCATCCTTTACCTCCCCTCTTATCTCCTCTGTCCTCATCCTTTACCTCCCCTCTTATCTCCTCTGTCCTCATCCTTTAACTCCCCTCTTATCTCCTCTGTCATCATCCTTTACCTCCCCTCTTATCTCCTCTGTCCTCATCCTTTACCTTCCCTCTTATCTCCTCTGTTTTCGTCCTTTACCTCCCCTCTTATCGCCTCTGTCCTCATCCTTTACCTCCCCTCTTATCTCCGCTGTCCTCATCCTTTACCTCCCCTCTTATCTCTTCTGTCCTCATCCTTTACCTCCCCTCT
>NC_068447.1:13016099-13048599 GCF_023373465.1 Oncorhynchus keta
ATCCACACCAGTCAGTCCAGACAGCAGAAGAGATCAGATACAGTTCCCTCTCAGAGACTTTGGATGGGTCATCCACACCAGTCAGCCCAGACAGCAGAAGAGATCAGATACAGTTCCCTCTCAGAGACTTTGGATGGGTCATCCACACCAGTCAGCCCAGACAGCAGAAGAGATCAGATACAGTTCCCTCTCAGAGACGTTGGATGGGTCATCCACACCAGTCAGTCCAGACAGCAGAAGAGATCAGATACAGTTCCCTCTCAGAGACGTTGGATGGGTCATCCACACCAGTCAGTCCAGACAGCAGAAGAGATCAGATACAGTTCCCTCTCAGAGACTTTGGATGGGTCATCCACACCAGTCAGCCCAGACAGCAGAAGAGATCAGATACAGTTCCCTCTCAGAGACTTTGGATGGGTCATCCACACCAGTCAGCCCAGACAGCAGAAGAGATCAGATACAGTTCCCTCTCAGAGACTTTGGAGTCAGACGTCTCAGGGAGCATTCTGGAAGACAGAGAGAGAGTCCAAACAGACACACAGACTGTAGAGCTTCTGTGTCTCACCATTGGGGCGGCAGGGTAGCCTCGTGGCCTTCTCTACCGCCCAGAAGAGTGTTGGACTAGTAACCGGAAGGTTGCAAGTTCAAACCCCCGAGCTGACAAGGTACCCACTGTTCCTAGGCCGTCATTGAAAATAAGAATTTGTTCTTATCTGACTTGCCTGGTTAAATAAAGGTAAAATAAATAAAAAATAAAAAAACAGCACACTACCTGCATAGAGTAGGTGGTAGTTAGCCTAGCTGTTAAGAGCATTGCGCCAGTAACCAAAAGGTCTCTGGTTTGAATCCCCAAGCCAACTAGGTGAAAATCTGTTGATGTGCCCTTAAGCAAGGCATTTACCCCTAATTACTCCTGTAAGTTAGTCTGGATCAGAATGTCTGCTAAATGACTCAAATGTAGAGTGTAAGTCTAATACACTGTAACATGAATTGAAGTGATAGACAGTGTTGAGCTATCAGACCAGACAGCTGCAATGAGAGTGTGAGACGGTAGCTAGTTGCTGTAGGTCTAAGGGCCCATGTCTCTGTCTCCTCCTCCACAGAGAGGGACAGTCGCAGACAGTACAGTGGTGGAGATACCAGGGTAGAGAGAAATGCTGGTGTTCTGATCTGATCCTCTCTCAGATGTGAACCACAGCTGGTGTGCCCCAATGTTCAACAGGACCCTGCGTCAGCCACAGTGTAGAGCGTCTACAGTGTAAAGATCTCCTGGGCGGTAGAGAAGGCTCTTGTTGATCTGTGTGTCTCCAGCGTGAGGTGCTGAATGTGAAAGAGTGTGTGGAGCACGCCAGGAGAAATGCTCTGGGATGGAGCAGGCCCTGACCTGGCTTGGACACACGGGTAAAGTTTGCTTTAGTCCCTCAGAAATAGCGTTTGGCAGGACAGTGCATGGTGCGCTGAGCAGAATTTATACATGGATCATTTGTGACCGACCAGTTCAAATCGGTCTTATTTAGCAAAATTAGAAATAGTGTTTTTTTTACATTGGACAACAGAGCTACACATAATACACTACATTTGAGAAACAATGGGAAAGTATTTTTTTTTTTTTAAGTTGATAAACTTGTAAACTCACTTTTGAGAAAATGGCCTTTTGAATGTTTTGGTACCTACTGGAGAGCTCTTCTTTGTCTACATCCATTCAGTATCGTTCACACCCTCTTAAGCCCCACCCATCTCTTTAAGGATTCACGAGATGAAGACTAAAAGTGGTACTAGCAATAAGGAAATATTCCAGGTAAACAGAAAGTGTCCAGATAAAAATATCTTATACATATTAAACGACACAACTTGTCTAAATTGATGGGTCATGTGAAAGAAATGCTATATCCCCAACCACATTTAGCTAAGTGGATGGGTCTCTACAGTAGGTGCTATATCCCCAACCACATTTAGCTAAGTGGATGGGTCTCTACAGTAGGTGCTATATCCCCAACCACATCTAGCTGAGTGGATGGGTCTCTACAGTAGGTGCTATATCCCCAACCACATTTAGCTAAGTGGATGGGTCTCTACAGTAGGTGCTATATCCCCAACCACATCTAGCTAAGTGGATGGGTCTCTACAGTAGGTGCTATATCCCCAACCACATCTAGCTAAGTGGATGGGTCTCTACAGTAGGTGCTATATCCCCCAACCACATCTAGCTAAGTGGATGGGTCTCTACAGTAGGTGATATATCCCCAACCACATCTAGCTAAGTGGATGGGTCTCTACAGTAGGTGCTATATCCCCAACCACATCTAGCTAAGTGGATGGTTATCTACAGTAGGTGCTATATCCCCAACCACATCTAGCTAAGTGGATGCGTCTCTACAGTAGATGCTATATCCCCAAACCACATCTAGCTAAGTGAATGGTTCTCTACAGTAGGTGCTATATCCCCAACCACATCTAGCTAAGTGGATGGGTCTCTACAGTAGGTGCTATATCCCCAACCACATCTAGCTAAGTGGATGGTTCTCTACAGTAGGTGCTATATCCCCAACCACATCTAGATAAGTGGATGGGTCTCTACAGTAGGTGCTATATCACACAACCACATCTAGCTAAGTGGATGGTTCTCTACAGTAGGTGCTATATCCCCCAACCACATCTAGCTAAGTGGATGGTTCTCTACAGTAGGTGCTATATCCCCAACCACATCTAGCTAAGTGGATGGGTCTCTACAGTAGGTGCTATATCCCACAACCACATCTAGCTAAGTGGATGGTTCTCTACAGTAGGTGCTATATCCCCCAACCACATCTAGCTAAGTGGATGGGTCTCTACAGTAGGTGCTATATCCCCAAACCACATCTAGCTAAGTGGATGGGTCTCTACAGTAGGTGCTATATCCCCCAACCACATCTAGCTGAGTGGATGGGTCTCTACAGTAGGTGCTATATCCCCCAACCACATCTAGCTAAGTGGATGGGTCTCTACAGTAGGTGCTATATCCCCCAACCACATCTAGCTAAGTGGATGGGTCTCTACAGTAGGTGCTATATCCCCCAACCACATCTAGCTAAGTGGATGGGTCTCTACAGTAGGTGCTATATCCCCAACCACATCTAGCTAAGTGGATGGTTCTCTACAGTAGGTGCTATATCCCCCAACCACATCTAGCTAAGTGGATGGGTCTCTACAGTAGGTGCTATATCCCCCAACCACATCTAGCTGAGTGGATGGGTCTCTACAGAAAGTGTAAACTTTACAGCCAAATGGTTACTTACATAGTAGCAATATCAGAAATAGATAGTGTCAATATAAATAAAATAATATACAGTAAGTACAAGAACAATATCAATCACAATATGTGTGATATATGAGGTAGTTATATGCATACAATCAGGGGTAAAGTGGCTGAGCAGCAGGATAAATATATAGTAGCAGCAACATATGACGTGTGTGTTAGGAGAGAGTCATGTGAATAGAGGCACTGCAGATAGTGCTGATGACTGGTCCGTCTGAACCACGCATGGACAAGGGAATCTAATCTTTGCCCTACTGTATATTCGGAAAGCCTGTTTCTGTCCTGCCCTTGACCTTGGCTGCAGAGCATAGCCTCTTCGTCTCAAAACTCCCTGATCTTCTCAAAAAGATACGTTTGTCTAGCTGTGTCCAGTCCAGGTGGTGCTTGTACAGGCAGACCATCTATGGGCGGAAGGTGGCTAACATTAGGCTATAACTAGCAATACGAAATGGCATTCTGAGATAACATTACCACGCACAGATCATAAATGTAATGTTAGCTAGCGAGCCAGGCATCTAACCTCAGCTGGCTAGCTAACAGTAAGCTTTAATTTGGGGTATTTTGCTTAGACATGTAGCTAGCTAGCTAAACAATGAACCATTATCCCAGCAACCTTCCCGCTAGCCATGATATGGCAGACCAATCCAAACTCATCTCTCGGCATGTCCAGCCCACTCATTATCTCAGCCAATCGTGGCTCGCGGGACGGTTGCTGTCTTTTCTCTGTGGCTAAACCAACCAGGCTCGTAATTGAACAATTTTACATTTATTTATATCTATATATTATATATTTACAGATGGCATATAAGTTTGTTATTAAAGAACATGAAAGTTCACATTTTCCAGAAGGCATTTCTGCCCTCCCCCCCAAAAAAAACCCTGTTAACATTCATACGGCTCTCCTGTGAAGTAGGGACACCTAGTTCCCTCAAACGGGTCACAAATGTTTACTATAAGAGGGAAGCCTCAGAGTAGAATGACAGTGTGTCTGTAGGGACATGAGTCTATGAATCTAGTAACAACTTTGTGTAACCACGAAAGAACGAGGAAGAAGAGTCTCTTTCTATAAACTATTGCAGTACTGAGCGCTAAATCTTTACTTCACGTACGCACCTTCAAGCCAAATATTTGTCCACCAAAGCATTGATGCAGTCTGGAGATGTGTTTCACACTGTGAGTTATGTGGGCATGTTTCAAGTCAAAGCATTGATGCAGTCTGGAGATGGCATGTTTCATGTTTCAAAAAGCATTGATGTCATCTGGAGATGTGTTTCACACTGTGAGTTATGTGGGCATGTTTCAAGTCAAAGCATTGATGCAGTCTGGAGATGTGTTTCACACTGTGAGTTATGTGGGCATGTTTCAAGTCAAAGCATTGATGTCGTCTGGAGATGTGTTCCACACTGTGAGTTATGTGGGCATGTTTCAAGTCAAAGCATTGATGTCATCTGGAGATGTGTTTCACACTGTGAGTTATGTGGGCATGTTTCAAGTCAAAGCATTGATGCAGATGTGTTCCACACTGGAGTTATGTGGGCATGTTTCAAGTCAAAGCATTGATGTCATCTGGAGATGTGTTCCACACTGTGAGTTATGTGGGCATGTTTCAAGTCAAAGCATTGATGCAGTCTGGAGATGTGTTTCACACTGTGAGTTATGTGGGCATGTTTCAAGTCAAAGCATTGATGCAGTCTGGAGATGTGTTCCACACTGTGAGTTATGTGGGCATGTTTCAAGTCAAAGCATTGATGCAGTCTGGAGATGTGTTTCACACTGTGAGTTATGTGGGCATGTTTCAAGTCAAAGCATTGATGCAGTCTGGAGATGTGTTTCACACTGTGAGTTATGTGGGCATGTTTCAAGTCAAAGCATTGATGCAGTCTGGAGATGTGTTCCACACTGTGAGTTATGTGGGCATGTTTCAAGTCAAAGCATTGATGTCATCTGGAGATGTGTTTCACACTGTGAGTTATGTGGGCATGTTTCAAGTCAAAGCATTGATGCAGTCTGGAGATGTGTTCCACACTGTGAGTTATGTGGGCATGTTTCAAGTCAAAGCATTGATGTCGTCTGGAGATGTGTTCCACACTGTGAGTTATGTGGGCATGTTTCAAGTCAAAGCATTGATGCAGTCTGGAGATGTGTTCCACACTGTGAGTTATGTGGGCATGTTTCAAGTCAAAGCATTGATGCAGTCTGGAGATGTGTTCCACACTGTGAGTTATGTGGGCATGTTTCAAGTCAAAGCATTGATGCAGTCTGGAGATGTGTTCCACACTGTGAGTTATGTGGGCATGTTTCAAGTCAAAGCATTGATGCAGTCTGGAGATGTGTTCCACACTGTGAGTTATGTGGGCATGTTTCAAGTCAAAGCATTGATGCAGTCTGGAGATGTGTTTCACACTGTGAGTTATGTGGGCATGTTTCAAGTCAAAGCATTGATGCAGTCTGGAGATGTGTTCCACACTGTGAGTTATGTGGGCATGTTTCAAGTCAAAGCATTGATGCAGTCTGGAGATGTGTTCCACACTGTGAGTTATGTGGGCATGTTTCAAGTCAAAGCATTGATGCAGTCTGGAGATGTGTTCCACACTGTGAGTTATGTGGGCATGTTTCAAGTCAAAGC
Source organism: Oncorhynchus keta (assembly GCF_023373465.1). Classification (NCBI taxonomy): domain Eukaryota; kingdom Metazoa; phylum Chordata; class Actinopteri; order Salmoniformes; family Salmonidae; genus Oncorhynchus; species Oncorhynchus keta. The sequence goes on from NC_068447.1 coordinate 13,022,021, forward strand.
ATTGATGCAGTCTGGAGATGTGTTCCACACTGTGAGTTATGTGGGCATGTTTCAAGTCAAAGCATTGATGCAGTCTAGAGATGTGTTTCACACTGTGAGTTATGTGGGCATGTTTCAAGTCAAAGCATTGATGTCATCTGGAGATGTGTTCCACACTGTGAGTTATGTGGGCATGTTTCAAGTCAAAGCATTGATGCAGTCTGGAGATGTGTTCCACACTGTGAGTTATGTGGGCATGTTTCAAGTCAAAGCATTGATGCAGTCTGGAGATGTGTTTCACACTGTGAGTTATGTGGGCATGTTTCAAGTCAAAGCATTGATGCAGTCTGGAGATGTGTTCCACACTGTGAGTTATGTGGGCATGTTTCAAGTCAAAGCATTGATGCAGTCTGGAGATGTGTTTCACACTGTGAGTTATGTGGGCATGTTTCAAGTCAAAGCATTGATGCAGTCTGGAGATGTGTTCCACACTGTGAGTTATGTGGGCATGTTTCAAGTCAAAGCATTGATGCAGTCTAGAGATGTGTTTCACACTGTGAGTTATGTGGCCATGTTTCAAGTCAAAGCATTGATGCAGTCTGGAGATGTGTTCCACACTGTGAGTTATGTGGGCATGTTTCAAGTTAGGATTCACCTCTGAACGTCTGTTCTTGGCTGCTGTTGTCTCTCTAAGGCTCTGCATGGACATTTACTCGTTATTACGCTCCAGTTTTCTGGTCTGGTGGAAACACAGTGGTTCAGCTGTCAGTGTGTATGTGTGTGTGCGTACGTACGTGCCTGTGCGTGTGTGTGACTCAACAGCACGGCACTATTGGCATCCTAACAGGACCGTGACCCCTGACCTTGAGGAGGTATTCTCTCCTATAACCGTCATCCTGCTTTCTCTGGTTGATGTAGCCCAAGCTCGATATAAACACTGAAACATAAACCTCTCCATAACTGCCTTTCATACCGCACGGCTTTCCAACAATTATACACAGTTCAATCTTCCATAGCATAAATATAGGCAGTGATGTACTCTGCAATGGAAATTGGCAGGTAGTTAGGCAACGGGAGATTTTGTTGGCTACTGGATGGATGTTTTATTCCATGAGCTCTACCCTCCAACAATAACAACCCTATTCCACATATACACATAGTGCAAAGACAGTAGATGATTAAGGCTGTTGCTCCTCCTAGCCAGGAAACATGCTGCTACAGTTAGTCTGTTTGTTGAGGCCAATAGTGACAGACAGAGTGTCATATTTAGAACAAGGTGTAAGTTCCCAACAAACGTATGTCTTTATGTCTTCATCGGAGAGGTGTTTTGAACACACCGTTAGAGAGAGAGAGAGAGAGGGTGAGAGGCATGGTGAGAGAGAGAGAGAGAGAGAGAGAGAGAGAGAGAGAGAGAGAGAGAGAGAGAGAGAGAGAGAGAGAGAGAGAGAGGGAGAGAGAGAGAGAGAGAGAGAGAGAGAGAGAGAGAGAGAGAGAGAGAGAGAGAGAGAGAGAGAGAGAGAGAGAGAGAGAGAGAGAGAGATTATCTATTTCACTTGCTTTGGGAATGTTAACATATGTTCTCCATGCCAATAAAGCCCCTTGAATTGAATTGAATTGAATTATGAGAGAGAGGGTGAAAGAGAGGGGGAGAGAGAGATAGAGGCAGGGTGAGAGAGAGAGAGGTTGAGAGAGAGAGAGAGAGACAGGGTGAGAGAGGGAGAGACAGATTGAGGCAAGGTGAGAGAGAGAGGGGCAGGGTGAGAGAGAGAGAGAGAGAGAGAGAGAGAGAGAGAGAAAGAGAGAGAGATAGGTTGACGGTGAGAGAGGGAGAGACAGATTGAGGCAGGGTGAGAGAGAGAGAAAAGAGAGAGAGAGAGAGAGAGAGAGAGAGAGAGAGAGAGAGAGAGAGAGAGAGAGAGAGAGAGAGAGATTATCTATTTCACTTGCTTTGGGAATGTTAACATATGTTCTCCATGCCAATAAAGCCCCTTGAATTGAATTGAATTGAATTATGAGAGAGAGGGTGAAAGAGAGGGGGAGAGAGAGATAGAGGCAGGGTGAGAGAGAGAGAGAGACAGGGTGAGAGAGGGAGAGAGATTGAGGCAGGGTGAGAGAGAAAGAGAGAGAGAGAGGCAGGGTGAGAGAGAAAGAGAGAAAGAGAGAGAGATAGGTTGAGAGAGAGAGAGACGGTGAGAGAGGGAGAGACAGGTTGGGGCAGGGTGAGAGAGAGAGAGAGAGAGAGAGAGAGAGAGAGAGAGAGAGAGAGAGAGAGAGAGAGAGAGAAAGAGAGAGAGAGTTGAGAGACAAGGCAAGAAGGGCATTCTATGCCATCAAAAGGAACATAAATTTCAACATACCAATTAGGATTTGGCTAAAAATACTTGAATCAGTCATAGAGCCCATTGCCCTTTATGGTTGTGAGGTCTGGGGTCCGCTCACCAACCAAGACTTCACAAAATGGGAAAAACACCAAATTGACACTGCACGCAGAATTCTGCAAAAATATCCTCCGTGTACAACGTAGAACACCAAATAATGCAGAGCAGAATTAGGCCGATACCCACTAATTATCCAAATCCAGAAAAGAGCCGTTAAATTCTATAACCACCTAAAAGGAAGCGATTCCCAAACCTTCCATAACCAAGCCATCACCTACAGAGAGATGAACCTGGAGAAGAGTCCCCTAAGCAAGCTGGTCCTGGGGCTCTGTTCACAAACACAAACACACCCTACAGAGGCCCAGGACAGCAGCACAATTAGACCCAACCAAATCATGAGAAAAAATATATATAATTACTTGACAATAATTACTCTAACCAATAGACACACCAGAAAGAATTAACAAAAAAACAGAGAAAACTAGAATGCTATTTGGCCCTACACAGAGAGTACACAGTGGCAGAATACCTGACCACTGTGACTGACCCAAAATTAAGGAAAGCTTTGACTATGTACAGACTCAGTGAGCATAACCTTGCTAATGAGAAAGGCCGCCGCAGGCAGACATGGCTCTCAAGAGAAGACAGGCTATGTGCTCACTGCCCACAAAATGAGGTGGAAACTGAGCTGCACTTCCTAACCTCCTGCCCAATGTGTGACTATATTAGAGAGACATATTTCCCTCAGATTACACAGATCCACAAAGAATTCGAAAACAAATCCAATTTTGATAAACTCCCATATCTACTGGGTGGAATTCCACAGTGTGCCATCACAGCAGCAAGATTTGTGATCTGTTGCCACAAGAAAAGGGCAACCAGTGAAGAACAAACACCATTGTAAATACAACCCATATTTATGCTTGTTTATTTTATCTTGTGTCCTTTAACCATTTGTACATTGTTAAAACACTGTATATATAATATGACATTTGTAATGTCTTTACTGTTTTGAAACTTCCGTATGTGTAATGTTTACTGTTAATTTTTGTTGTTTTTCACTTTATATATTCACTTTGTATGTTGTCTACCTCACTTGCTTTGGCAATGTTAACACATGTTTCCCATGCCAATAAAGCCCTTGAATTGAATTGAATTGAATTGAAAGAGAGAGTTGAGTTGAGAGACAGAGAGAGAGAGAAAGAGAGCGTTGAGTTGAGAGAGAGAGAGTTGAGTTGAGAGACAGAGAGAGAGAGAGAGAGAGAGAAAGAGAGAGTTGAGTTGAGAGACAGAGAGAGAGAGAGAAAGAGAAAGTTGAGTTGAGAGACAGAGAGAGAGAGAGTTGAGTTGAGAGAGAAAGAGAGAGTTGAGTTGAGAGACAGAGATGGTCATGGAAGGCTTGATGATCACAGGTGCCACATGTTTTGTGTCTTTGTCTCGTGTTTGCTGGTTGCTGACTGGTTGTATTTGTACTGGTTTGTACTGGTTGTACTGCCATGTAGGCAGGTTGTTGACACCACTGGGGAGCTGTACTGAGCTGTACTGAGCTGTACTGAGCTGTACTGAGCTGTACTGAGCTGTACTGAGCTGTACTGAGCTGTAGAGACAAGGCTGAATATATTGGGACAGTCAGTCAACAACACCTCATCTCCCCTCCTCCTGCTCCCAGGGGCACACTAGTGTGTGTGTGTGTGTGTGTGTGTGTGTGTGTGTGTGTGTGTGTGTGTGTGTGTGTGTGTGCGTGCGTGCGTGCGTGCGTGCGTGCGTGCGTGCGTGCGTGCGTGCGTGCGTGCGTGCGTGCGTGCGTGCGTGTGTGTTCCTTTCCAATATGACTCTGTAGATGGGCTTCATCTGGAGATGGTGTTTGTTAAGGATGGGGTCTGTGGTTGATAAACTCACTCTGATGTTATGGAAGATGGCAGGGCTCCTGTCTGTAAATTGACATGTTCTACCACCATGTACATACGTGGTGGTCGTCTTTCAGTTCTATAACAACTAAATAGCATACAGTACAGTAAACACTACAATAATGCAGTATACAAGATAAACATGTTACAACGTAGTATAGCTACCAATTTCATACATACAGTAATACATGAACCATTTGCTTTGTTTCCCTTTACAGTATGTATTGGAATCTACAGTCTTTACTGTGCTTTATGTTGTACTACTGTCAAGTAGTAAAAGTAGTACAGAGGTCCGATGTCTGCAGTACAAACCTCTTCTCATTTTGGAACGTCCGTATGATGGATGCTACGGTGAAGTGGCTCCGATTGGCCTGCACTCTCTGCCCAGCCTCTCTCAAGGTCAAACCATAGTTGACCACATGGTCCACCACAGTTACCTGAAAATGTTCAGAGATCACTCTCCTTGTTCTTGGTCTTCCTTCACCTGCACCTCTACATCCACCTCTACCTTCACCTCTATCTTCACCTCTACATCCACCTGCACCTCTACATCCACCTCTACCTTCACCTCCACCTCTACATCCACCTCTACCTCTAGATCCACCTCGACCTTCACCACTACTTCTACATCCACCTCTACCTCTAGATCCACCTCAACCTTCACCACTACTTCTACATCTACCTCCACCTCTACATCCACCTCTACCTTCACCTCTACATCCACCTCTACCTTCACCTCTATATCCACCTCCACCTCTACCTTCACCTCTACCTTCACCTCTATATCCACCTCCACCTCTACCTTCACCTCTACATCCACCTCTACCTTCACCTCCACCTCTACATCCACCTCTACCTCTAGATCCACCTCGACCTTCACCACTACTTCTACATCCACCTCTACATCCACCTCTACCTTCACCTCTACATCCATCTCTACCTTCACCTCTATCTTCACCTCTATATCCACCTCTACCTTCACCTCTACTTTCACCTCTACCTTCACCTCCACCTCTACATCCACCTCTACCTCCACCTCTACATCCATCTCAACCTTCACCTCTACCTTCACCTCTATATCCACCTCTACCTTCACCTCTACTTTCACCTCTACCTTCACCTCCACCTCTACATCCACCTCTACATCCATCTCTATCTTCACCTGCACCTCTACATCCACCTCTACCTTCACCTCCACCTCTACATCCACCTCTACCTCCACCTCTACATCCACATCAACCTTCACCTCCACCTCTTCCTTTATCTCTACCTTCACCTCCAATTCTACCTTCACCTCTACCTCTACATCCACCTCTACCTTCACCTCCACCTCTACCTCCAACTCTACCTTCACCTCTACCTCTACATCCACCTCTACCTTCACCTCCACCTCTACCTTCACCTCTACCTTCACCTCCACCTCTACCTTCACCTCTATCTCTACATCCACCTCTACCTTCACCTCCACCTCTACCTTCACCTCCACCGCTACATCCACTTTGACCTCTACCTCTACATCCACCTCTACCTCTACATCCACCTCTACCTCTACATCCACCTCTACATCCACCTCTACCTTCACCTCTACATCCAACTCTACCTCTACATCCACCTCTACCTCTCATCCACCTCTACCTCTACATCCACCTCTACCTCTACATCCACCTCTACCTCTACATCCACCTCTACCTCTACATCCACCTCTACATCCACATCTACCTTCACCTCTACCTCCACCTCTACCTTCACCTCTACATCCACCTCTACCTCTACATCCACCTCTACCTCTACATCCACCTCTACCTCTACATCCACCTCTACATCCACATCTACCTTCACCTCTACATCCACCTCTACCTCTACATCCACCTCTACCTCTACATCCACCTCTACCTCTACATCCACCTCTACCTCTACCTTCACCTCTACATCCACCTCTACCTCTACATCCACCTCTACCTCTCATCCACCTCTACCTCTACATCCACCTCTACCTCTACATCCACCTCTACCTCTACATCCACCTCTACCTCTACATCCACCTCTACATCCACATCTACCTTCACCTCTACCTCCACCTCTACCTTCACCTCTACATCCAACTCTACCTCTACATCCACCTCTACCTCTACATCCACCTCTACCTCTACATCCACCTCTACATCCACATCTACCTTCACCTCTACATCCACCTCTACCTCTACATCCACCTCTACCTCTACATCCACCTCTACCTCTACATCCACCTCTACCTCTACATCCACCTCTACATCTACCTCTACCTTCACCTCTACATCCACCTCTACCTCTACATCCACCTCTACCTCTACATCCACCTCTACCTCTACATCCACATCTACCTTCACCTCTACATCCACCTCTACATCCACCTCTACATCCACCTCTACCTCTACATCCACCTCTACCTTCACCTCTACATCCACCTCTACCTCTACATCCACATCTACCTTCACCTCTACATCCACCTCTACCTCTACATCCACCTCTACATCCACATCTACCTTCACCTCTACATCCACCTCTACCTCTACATCCACCTCTACATCCACATCTACCTTCACCTCTACATCCACCTCTACCTCTACATCCACCTCTACCTCTCATCCACCTCTACCTCCACCTCTACCTTCACCTCTACATCCACCTCTACCTCTACATCCACATCTACATCCACATCTACATTCACCTCTACCTCCACTTTGACCTCTACCTCTACCTTCACCTCCACCTCTCTCTGACAAGTTTGCTTCCATTGTTCTCCAAACACAGGAGCACTCATCCGTAGCCTTTTTATCCATACCAACATTCTGATTGCAAAGTGAACATGTACACAATTAGTGTTTGAACATGTGAAGAGTGAAAGTGATCAATTGGTAATAGCTTGTTGAACAGTGTTCAGTGTTGCTTTTCATTTGAACACAAGATAATTTAGTTGTGAAGGTTGTGCCAAATAATTATGTGTTGTGTTTTGCCTAATTGCAATCTAGGTGTAAAGCAAAACATGTGGCAGTAGTATTGGTTCTGCTAAATGAGTTACAGTTTTGGGTCATTGTGGCTCATGGCCAGTTGTAGTGGGTAAACAATTGGAAAAAACTGTCATAGTAGGAATGCAGGGGAAGGAGGCTACACTCTGCAGGACTGAGAGAAAGAGAGGAGCCAAGGAAAGGAGAGAGAGGGGGAGCGAGGGGAGCCAAGTAAAGGAGAGAGAGAGGGGGTCCAAGGAAAGAAGGAGAGAGGGAGTGAATACTCTGTATTTAGCAGTGTGTACTCTGTGTTTAGTAGTATGTACTCTGTGTTTAGGAGTATGTGCTCTGTGTTAAAAAGTATGTACTCTGTGTTTAGCAGTATGTACTCTGTATTTAGGAGTATGCACTCTGTGTTTAGCAGTATGTACTCTGTATTTAACAGTATGTACTCTGTGTTTAGGAGTATGTACTCTGTGTTTAGGAGTGTGTACTCTGTGTTTAGGAGTATGCACTGTGTGTTTAGTAGTATGTAGTCTGTGTTTAGCAGTATGTACTCTGTGTTTAGTAGTATGTACTCTGTATTTAGGAGTATGTACTCTGTATTTAGGAGTATGTACTCTGTGTTTAGGAGTATGTACTCTGTGTTTAGGAGTATGTACTCTGTATTTGGGAGTATGTACTCTGTATTTTGGAGTATGTACTCTGTATTTAACAGTATGTACTCTGTGTTTAACAGTATGTACTCTATATTTAACAGTATGTACTCTGTGTTTAGGAGTATGTACTCTTGTGTTTAGTAGTATGTACTCTGTGTTTAGGAGTATGTACTCTGTGTTTAGGAGTATGTACTCTGTGTTTAGGAGTATGTACTCTTGTGTTTTGCTAAGAATGTGAGCTCACTAGAAGATGAGCTGTTTGGTGGGCCGCTGAACAAGGCTTTTTGGCAGAGTAGTGTTCATATCAGAACTTGTCATTGTGGTGAGAGTCATAACAACAGATGTATTTCACCGGGCAGTAGCATTCTTCCCTATTTGCCTTAGTCTAGTAGCACTCAGGCCAAGGATTTATTTTCCCCTTATATTTGTTTTACAAGAAACAGGTTGCTACTCGTAAATCACTGCGCCTTTGCCACACACACACACACACACACACACACACACACACACACACACACACACACACACACACACACACACACACACACACACACACACACGGTGTTTGACAAACACATGACTTTTGAGAAGTTAATTGACTGTGTTTGTGAGAGAGAGAGGGGAGGGCAATCGGGACTGGTAGAGAAATCCCTAACAGAGATTTATACCCTGTTGCCTAGTCACTTTACTGTATACAGATGGTTATTTGGTTTTATTTTATCTTTATTTAACAACGCAAATCAGTTAAGAACAAATTCTTATTTACAACGACGGCCTACTCTGACCAAACCCCAACGGCGCTGGGCCAATTGTGCGCCGCCCTATGGGACTCCCAATCACAGTCGGATGTGATACAGCCTGGATTCAAACCAGGGTCTGTAGTGACGCCTCTTACACAGAGATGCAGTGCCTTAGACCGCTGCACCACTCGGTAGCCCAAATGTAGGATCTTAATTTGAGCCAGTTTGCTACAGCAGGAAAATATTTCTGAAACAACAGGCCTTGTAAATTATTACGTTGATGTAGTTCATTAATTTTTTGGGGGAGGTTGATATATTTTTAGTTAGGGCATATCAAGTCTGGCATTTCAAAGTTGAAATTAAAAACGTTAGAATATTTTTAAAACCTCAAATACACTACAATTTTGCATTTCCAGCTGTGCAGCCCCCCTTATACTCAATAACTGGTTGTGCCTCCTTTAGCTGCAACGACTCCAACCAAACGCTTCCTGTAGTTGTTGATCAGTCTCTCACGTCGCTGTGGAGAAAAAAAGCTTGCCAAATAAATACCTGGAAGCACCTGGATGATCATCAAGACTTCTGGAAGAATGTTCTATGGACTGATTATTAAAACATAGAACTTTTTGGAGGACATGGGTCCCAATATGTCTGGTGTAAACCAAACACTGCATTCCACAGTACGGACCTCATACCGAAGGTCAAGCGTAGTGGTGGTGGTGTGATGGTTTTGGGGATGCTTTGCTGCCTCAGGACCTGGATGACTTGCCTTAATAGAAGGAAGCATGAATTCCGCTCTGTATCAGAGAATTCTACAGGAGAACGACAGGCCATCCGTCTGTGAGGTGAAACTGATGTGCAGCTGGGTCATGCAGCAAGACAATGATCCAAAACACACATGAAAATGGCTAAAAAGCAACAAATTGGACGTTTTGGAATGGCCTAGTCAAAGTCCAGACCTAATCCCAATTGGAATGGCCTAGTCAAAGTCCAGACCTAATCCCAATTGGAATGGCCTAGTCAAAGTCCAGACCTAATCCCAATTGGAATGGCCTAGTCAAAGTCCAGACCTAATCCCAATTGGAATGGCCTAGTCAAAGTCCAGACCCAATCCCAATTGGAATGGCCTAGTCAAAGTCCAGACCTAATCCCAATTGGCATGGCCTAGTCAAAGTCCAGACCTAATCCCAATTGGAATGGCCTAGTCAAAGTCCAGACCTAATCCCAATTGGAATGGCCTAGTCAAAGTCCAGACCTAATCCCAATTGGAATGGCCTAGTCAAAGTCCAGACCTAATCCCAATTGGAATGGCCTAGTCAAAGTCCAGACCTAATCCCAATTGGAATGGCCTAGTCAAAGTCCAGACCTAATCCCAATTGGAATGGCCTAGTCAAAGTCCAGACCTAATCCCAATTGGCATGGCCTAGTCAAAGTCCAGACCTAATCCCAATTGGAATGGCCTAGTCAAAGTCCAGACCTAATCCCAATTGGAATGGCCTAGTCAAAGTCCAGACCTAATCCCAATTGGAATGGCCTAGTCAAAGTCCAGACCTAATCCCAATTGGCATGGCCTAGTCAAAGTCCAGACCTAATCCCAGTTGGCATGGCCTAGTCAAAGTCCAGACCTAATCCCAATTGGAATGGCCTAGTCAAAGTCCAGACCTAATCCCAATTGGAATGGCCTAGTCAAAGTCCAGACCTAATCCCAATTGGAATGGCCTAGTCAAAGTCCAGACCTAATCCCAATTGGAATGGCCTAGTCAAAGTCCAGACCTAATCCCAATTGGAATGGCCTAGTCAAAGTCCAGACCTAATCCCAATTGGCATGGCCTAGTCAAAGTCCAGACCTAATCCCAATTGGCATGGCCTAGTCAAAGTCCAGACCTAATCCCAATTGGAATGGCCTAGTCAAAGTCCAGACCTAATCCCAATTGGAATGGCCTAGTCAAAGTCCAGACCTAATCCCAATTGGCATGGCCTAGTCAAAGTCCAGACCTAATCCCAATTGGCATGGCCTAGTCAAAGTCCAGACCTAATCCCAATTGGAATGGCCTAGTCAAAGTCCAGACCTAATCCCAATTGGAATGGCCTAGTCAAAGTCCAGACCTAATCCCAATTGGAATGGCCTAGTCAAAGTCCAGACCTAATCCCAATTGAGATGTTGTGGCAGGACTTGAAACGAGAAGTTCATGCTTGAAAACCCACAAATGTCGCTGAGTTAATGCAGTTCTGCATGGAAAAGGAGTGGCCAAAATTCCTCCACAGCGACGTGAGAGACTGAGAGACTGATCAACAACTACAGGAAGCGTTTGGGCTGCAGTCATTTGCAGCTAAAGGTGGCAAAACCCGTTTTTGAGTGTAACGAGGCAATTATTTCTCACACGGGAACATTGGGTGTTGCATACCTTTGTTTATGAAATAAATTAAATAAGTATGTAATTGTTGTGTTATTTGTTATATTAGGTTTAATATTAGGTTTTGGTTGAAGATCTGATAACATTCAGTATAAACATATGCAAAAGTATAGAAAATGAGAAAAGGGGCCAATCCTTTTCCACGGCTCTGAATGTACTGTATCTACCTCAAAGACCTAGTACCCCTGCACATGTACTCAGTACTTGTACCCTGTGAATATAGCCAAGTTATCATTACTCATTTTGTATTTATTCCTCTTCTTTTATTTTTTATATCATGTGACAAATAGAATTCTATTTTATTTGAGAGGCTGATTGACTATATCTGTGTCTGTGTCTGTGAGAGAGAGACAAACAGAGAGAGAGAGAGAGAGAGAGAGAGAGAGAGAGAGAGAGAGAGAGAGAGAGAGAGAGAGAGAGAGAGAGAGTACAATAGAGACAGAGAGAGTAAATCCCTAACAGAGACATACAGTCAGAGCTGTAGACAGTTCCACAGACAGACACATACAGTAGAGTCAGCCGGTCTGAAAGAGCAGTATGGTCCTGTGCCTGTTACCTCAGAGCGTCTCACAGAGCTTTGAGTCAGAGTGTTGAGAGATTTAGCAGTGGTTTGGCTCTCAGAGAGCCTTTGTACTGAAACCCGGGAATGCTCCAAGTAAAGGTGAAGCTATCTCAACCTTACTCATGACTATGCAATGCTAAAGCGTACATGGGCCAGTGAGACTCACTCTCCCCAGCTTGGCAGGCCAAAGTGGTTTAAACATTGGACAGACCCTGTACACATTCATATGCATGCTCTCACATAGACAAAATATCTCTATCCTTGTTGGCAATTCCTCTCGGACGGCAGTAAGGTAAAACCTCTGAGTTTTTTAGATGTGTGTGTGTCAATGCTGAGGGAGAGAAAGAGAGAGAGGAAGAGAGAGGGAGAGAGAGGAAGAGAGAGGAAGAGCGAGAAAGAGAAAGAGAGGGAGAGAGAGGAAGAGAGAGGGAGAGAGAGGAAGAGAAAGGGAGAGAAAGAGAGAGAGAGAGAGAGAGAGAGAGAGAGAGAGAGAGAGAGAGAGAGAGAGGAAGAGAGAGGAAGAGAGAGAGAAAGAGAGGGGGAGAGAGGAAGATAGAGGAAGAGAGAGAGAGAGAGGAAGAGAGAGGGAGAGAGAGGAAGAGAAAGGGAGAGAGAGAGAGAGAGGAAGAGAGAGGGAGAGAGAGGAAGAGAAAGGGAGAGAGCGGAAGAGAGAGAAAGAGAGGGAGAGAGAGGAAGAGAGAGAGAGAGAGAGAGAGGAAGAGAGAGGGAGAGAGAGGAAGAGAAAGGGAGAGAGCGGAAGAGAGAGAAAGAGAGAGAGAGAGATGAAGAGAGAGAGAGAGAGAGAGAGAGGGAGAGAGAGGAAGAGAGAGGGAGAGAGAGGAAGAAAGAGAAAGAGATGTGAAGTGTGATGTAGACTATGTTAAGGCCTGTGTGGGTGGATGGGGAAGTGACAAGGGGAGGCTCCATGCTTAGATGGCAGAGTACAAAGACCACTGATCCTGTCCTGTCCTGGCCTATATGAACAGCAACAGTTATTTTGCCTGCTGTGATGGCTGGAACACAGGTGAGTGGGGTAACAGATATTTGTCCTGAGTCTTGTGAGTAATCAGAGAGACATATTGCTTTTCAGCAGGCTAAGCAGAACAGGCAAAGCCAATCGGGTTAATTACTTGCAGAGTTGCAGCCCATGTTGGCTGAGCTGGACCAGATGTGTGTGTGTGTGTGTGTGTGTGTGTGTGTGTGTGTGTGTGTGTGTGTGTGTGTGTGTGTGTGTGTGTGTGTGTGTGTGTGTGTGTGTGTGTGTGTGTGTGTGTGTGTGTGTGTGTGTGTGTGTGTGTGTGTGTGCGCGCGCGTGCGCGTACGTGTGCGTGTGTGTGTTTATGCCGCCACAGTGAGCCATCTGTGAGTCCAGGCTTTCATGTTTATTTACTCTGTAAAGGGAGAACAGGTGAGCCCTGTTGTTGTGGCCACACGACCACCTCCCCCTGCCCCACACCCCCTCCCCTTACCCCTGCACCCTCCCCTCATCCCCGTCCCCTCACACCCTCCCCTCATCCACGTCCCCTCATCCCCCTCCCCTCACTCCCGTCCCAGTCTTGAAAGTCTCAACGATCATGATTGTGAGAATGAACAGTAGTATAGTCCTGATTGTCACAGCACAACTAATTAAGAAACACATTCCACAAATTACATTTTAATTGAAATGCATTCCAGGTGACTACTTCTTGAGCTGGTTGAGAGAATGCCAAGAGTGTGCAAAGCTATCATCAAGGCAAAGGGTGGCTATTTGAACAATCTCAAATATAAAATATTTTTGGATTTGTTTAACACTTTTTTTGGTTACTACATGATTCCATGTGTGTTATTTCATAGTTTTGATGTAGAAATTTCACAATGTAGAAAATAGTAAAAATAAAGAAAAACTCTTGAATAAGTAGGTGTTCTAAACCTTTTGAACTGTAGTGTATCACAGAACAACCAACTCCTGCAGCTCTGTCGCAGGCTGGGTCGGTACATAGTCAATGGTAGGCTTCGAAGAGTCTCCACCTACAATTCATCTCTTGGCAGTAGTACTGCAGATTACTTTATCACTGACCTCAACCCAGAGTCTCTCAGAGCGTTCACAGTCAGCCCACTGACACCCCTATCAGATCACAGCAAAATCACTTGAACAGAGCAATACTCAATCAAGAGATATCAAAGCCAAATGAACTGCACAATATTAAGAAATGCTATAGATGGAAGGAAAGTAGTGTGGAAACCTACCTAAAGACAATTAGGCAACAACTAATTCCGTCCCTTTTAGACAAAACATGTCATTGTAATAGTGAAGGTGAAAACTTGTCAGTAGAAAGCCTAAACAGGATATTTGACCTTCCAGCTTTACCTATCAAATCTAAAAATGTCAAGCTGACAAACTAAGAACATTTGAAACAAGGGCAAATGGTTTCAGGAAGAATGCAAAAACTTAAGAAAGAAATTGAGGAACCTGTCCAACCAAAAACATAGTGACCCAGAAAACCTGAGCCTAAGAATTCACTATAGTGAATCACTAAAACAACACAGAAATACACTACTTAAAAAGAAGGTACCTCACATCAGAAATCAGCTGAATATAATGGGAGAATCCATAGAATCTAACCACTTCTGGAGAAAGTGTAACAAACTTAACAAACCACAACACGAAGAGTTATCTATCCAATAGGGAGATGTATGAGTAAACCACTTCTACAATCTTTTAGAGTTATCTATCCAACTTGGAGATGTATGAGTAAACCACTTCTACAATCTTTTAGAGTTATCTATCCAACTTGGAGATGTATGAGTAAACCACTTCTACAATCTTTTAGAGTTATCTATCCAATAGGGAGAAGTATGAGTAAACCACTTCTACAATCTTTTTGGCTCAATAACAAAGAACAAAGAGCAAAAACATATACATGATCAATTAGAAATATTAGAATCAACTAGTAAAGACTACCAGAACCCACTGGATTCTCCAAGTACACTGAATGAAGTACTGGACAAAATACAAACCCTCTGACCCAAAAAGGCCTGTGGTGTTAATGGCATCCTAAATGAAATGATAAAATATGCAGACCACGAATTGCTATTGGCTTAAACTCTTTAACATCATCCTCAGCTCTGGCATCTTCCCCAATATTTGGAACCAAGGACTGATTGCCACAATCAACAGAAGTGGAGACAAACATTTCTTTCCACAGGGCCGTGGGGTGAGACAGGGATGCAGCTGGAGCCCCACCCTCTTCAACAAACATGTATATATCAACAAATTGGTGCGGGCACTAGAACAGTCTGCAGCACCCGGCCTCACCCTACTAGAATGTGAAGTTAAATGTCTACTGTTTGCTGATGATCTGGTGCTTCTGTCACCAACCAAGGAGGGCCTACAGCAGCACCTAGATCTTTTGTCCTTTGAATTGAATTGAGAGAGAGAGCGAGAGTTGAGATTGACATTTACTTTCTTTGGAAATGTAGACATATGTTTCTAATGCCATTAAAGCCCTTTGAATAGAATTTAACTTCATTGAGGGGGGGGGGGTTCAGGTGAGCAGAGTCTAAAGAAGCCCCTGTATTCAGGATAGCACTAAAGCCCTATAGAAGTGGCCAAGTCTCAGATCGAGTATTTCATCCTGTGGCACACAAAAGAGAACCCAGCTCTGGGGTCCCAGAGTTGGGGCGTGGTGGTGGTGGTGATGGCATGTTGTCCCTGCCAGCTTGGCTAATAATGTGTCTCGTTGGCCGTTTTGTGAAGCTCCAGTGGAAGTTGGGTGTGAGCCCAGGATAGTAGAGGCAGCCTGGCATGAGCAGAACGCTAATTTTCACCCTTCGTGGGCAGCCTGGAGTCACAAGCCAAGAGCTCCAGAGGGGGGAGACTCTCATGTCTGACCAGACCCTGTGTTTAGAAACATGTGCTCAGTTTCAGCTTCTCCAATTCCATTCAAAGGGCTTTATTGGCATGGGAAACATATGTTAACATTGCCAAAGCAAGTGAAATAGAAAAAAAACAAAGGTGAAATAAACAGAAAATAAATAATAAACAAATAAACAAATAGAGACATTTCAAATGTCATATTATGTCTATATACAGTGTTGTAACGATGTGCAAATAGTTAAAGTACAAAATGGAAAATAAATAAACATACATCTGGGTTGTATTTACAGTGGAATTTGTCCCTTTTCTTGTGTCTCCCACTCTCCATCTCATCCCTCCATGTCCCCCTCTCCATCTCTCCATCTCCCCCTCTCCATCCCTCCATCTCCCCTCTCTATCCCTCCATCTCCCCCTCTCCATCTCTCCATCTCCCCCTCTCCATCTCTCTATCTCCCCCTCTCCATCTCTCCATCTCCCCCTCTCCATCTCTCTATCTCCCCCTCTCCATCTCTCCATCTCCCCCTCTCCATCTCTCCATCTCCCCCTCTCCATCTCTCCATCTCCCCTCTCCATCTCCCCCTCTCCATCCCTCCATCTCCCCTCTCCATCTCTCCATCCCTCCATCTCCCCCTCTCCATCCCTCCATCTCCCCCTCTCCATCTCTCCATCTCCCCCTCTCCATCTCTCTATCTCCCCCTCTCCATCTCTCCATCTCCCCCTCTCCATCTCTCCATCTCCCCCTCTCCATCTCTCCATCTCCATCTCCCCCTCTCCATCTCCCCCTCTCTATCTCTCCATCTCATCACTCCATCGCCCCCTCTCCATCCCTCCATGTCCCCCTCTCCATCTCTCCATCTCCCCCTCTCCATCCCTCCATCTCCCCCTCTCCATCCCTCCATCTCCCCCTCTCCATCTCTCCATCTCCCCCTCTCCATCTCTCTATCTCCCCTCTCCATCTCTCCATCTCCCCCTCTCCATCTCTCCATCTCCCCCTCTCCATCTCCCCCTCTCCATCTCTCCATCTCCCCCTCTCCATCCCTCCATCTCCCCCTCTCCATCTCTCCATCTCCCCCTCTCTATCTCTCCATCTCATCACTCCATCGCCCCCTCTCCATCCCTCCATGTCCCCCTCTCCATCTCTCCATCTCCCCCTCTCCATCCCTCCATCTCCCCCTCTCCATCTCTCCATCTCCCCCTCTCCATCTCTCTATCTCCCCTCTCCATCTCTCCATCTCCCCTTTCCATCTCTCCATCTCCCCTCTCCATCTTCCCTCTCCATCTCTCCCCTCTCCATCTCTCCATCTCCCATCTCCATCTCCCCTCTCCGTCTCCCCTCTCCATCTCCCTGCTCCATCTCTCCATCTCCATCTCCCCTCTCCATCTCTCCATCTCCCCTCTCCATCTCCCCCTCTCCATCTCCCCTGCCCTCTTGTCCCCCCCCCTGCCCTCTCTTCCTCTCCCCTGCCCTCTTGTCCCCCCCCCTGCCCTCTCTTCCTCTACCCTGCCCTCTTGTCCCCTCCCCTGGCCTCTCTTCCTCTCCCCTGCCCTCTCGTCCTCTCCCCTGCCCTCTCTTCTTCTCCCCTGCCCTCTCTTCCTCTCCCCTGCCCTCTCTTCTTCTCCCCTGCCCTCTCTTCCTCTACCCTGCCCTCTTGTCCCCTCCCCTGCCCTCTCTTCCTCTCCCCTGCCCTCTCGTCCTCTCCCCTGCCCTCTCTTCCTCTCCCCTGCCCTCTCTTCCTCTCCCCTGCCCTCTTGTCCTCTCCCCTGCCCTCTCTTCTTCTCCCCTGCCCTCTCGTCCTCTCCCCTGCCCTCTCTTCCTCTCCCCTGCCCTCTTGTCCCCTCCCCCGCCCTCTCTTCTTCTCCCCTGCCCTCTCTTCTTCTCCCCTGGCCTCTCTTCCTCTCCCCTGCCCTCTCGTCCTCTCCCCTGCCCTCTCTTCTTCTCCCCTGCCCTCTCGTCCCCTCCCCTGCCCTCTCTTCTTCTCCCCTGCCCTCTCGTCCCCTCCCCTGCCCTCTCTTCTTCTCCCCTGCCCTCTCTTCTTCTCCCCTGCCCTCTCGTCCCCTCCCCTGCCCTCTCTTCTTCTCCCCTGCCCTCTCTTCTTCTCCCCTGCCCTCTCGTCCCCTCCCCTGCCCTCTCTTCTTCTCCCCCGCCCTCCCGTCCCCTCCCCTGCCCTCTCTTCTTCTCCCCTGCCCTCTCTTCCTCTCCCCTGCCCTCTCTTCTTCTCCCCTGCCCTCTCTTCCTCTCCCCTGCCCTCTCTTCCTCTCCCCTGCCCTCTTGTCCCCTGCCCTCTCTTCCTCTCCCTGCCCTCTCTTCCTCTCCCCTGCCCTCTCGTCCTCTCCCCTGCCCTCTCTTCCTCTCCCCTGCCCTCTCTTCCTCTCCCCTGCCCTCTTGTCCCCTCCCCTGGCCTCTCTTCCTCTCCCCTGCCCTCTCGTCCTCTCCCCTGCCCTCTCTTCTTCTCCCCTGCCCTCTCGTCCTCTCCCCTGGCCTCTCTTCCTCTCCCCTACCCTCTCTTCCTCTCCCCTGCCCTCTCTTCCTCTCCCCTGCCCTCTCTTCTTCTCCCCTGCCCTCTCGTCCTCTCCCCTGCCCTCTCTTCCTCTCCCCTGCCCTCTCTTCCTCTCCCCTGCCCTCTCTTCCTCTCCCCTGCCCCCTGGTGCAGCAGAGGAGTAGCTTGCACAATGTCTCTAAGATTAGAACTAGAGAGACTAGCACAACTCATAATTGCACCCATCAGATGAGATCCATCTGAGCAGTGTGTCTAGAACATGAATGGCACAGGAGGTTAAAGCCACAAGACAAATACAGTTACAGTGGTGGAGTAAGAGCCTTACAGATCCTTACTGAGCCTTACAGATTCTTACTGAGCCTTACAGATTCTTACTGAGCCATACTGAGCCTTACATATCCTTACTGAGCCTTACAGATTCTTACTGAGCCATACCGAGCCTTACATATCCTTACTGATCCTTACTGAGCCTTACAGATTCTTACTGAGCCTTACAGGTCCTTACTGAGCCGTACAGATCCTTACTGAGCCTTACAGATCCTTACTGAGCCTTACAGATCCTTACTGAGCCTTACAGATTCTTACTGAGCCTTACAGATCCTTACTGAGCCTTACAGATCCTTACTGAGCCTTACAGATCCTTACTGAGCCTTACAGATTCTTACTGAGCCTTACAGATTCTTACTGAGCCTTACAGATTCTTACTGAGCCATACTGAGCCTTACATATCCTTACAGATCCTTACTGAGCCTTACAGATCCTTACTGAGCCTTACAGATCCTTACTGAGCCTTACAGATCCTTACTCAGCCTTACAGATCCTTACTGAGCCTTACAGATCCTTACTGAGCCTTACAGATTCTTACTGAGCCTTACAGATTCTTACTGAGCCTTACAGATTCTTACTGAGCCATACTGAGCCTTACATATCCTTACAGATCCTTACTGAGCCTTACAGATCCTTACTGAGCCTTACAGATCCTTACTGAGCCTTACAGATCCTTACTGAGCCTTACAGATTCTTACTGAGCCTTACAGATCCTTACTGAGCCTTACAGATCCTTACATATCCTTACAGATCCTTACTGAGCCGTACAGATCCTTACTGAGCCTTACAGATCCTTACTGAGCCTTACAGATCCTTACTGAGCCTTACAGATCCTTACTGAGCCTTACAGATCCTTACTGAGCCTTACAGATTCTTACTGAGCCATACTGAGCCTTACATATCCTTACAGATCCTTACTGAGCCTTACAGATTCTTACTGAGCCTTACAGATTCTTACTGAGCCATACTGAGCCTTACATATCCTTACAGATCCTTACTGAGCCTTACAGATTCTTACTGAGCCTTACATATCTTTACAGATCCTTACTTAGTCTTACAGATTCTTACTGAGCCATACTGAGCCTTACATATCCTTACTGATCCTTACTGAGCCATACTGAGCCTTACAGATCCTTACAGAGCCATACTGAGCCCTACAGATCCTTACTGAGCCGTACAGACCCTTACTGAGCCTTACAGATCCTTACTGAGCCTTACATATCCTTACTGATCCTTACTGAGCCATACTGAGCCTTACAGATCCTTACTGAGCCTTACAGATCCTTACTGAGCCCTACAGAGCCTTACTGAGCCTTACAGATCCTTACTGAGACCTACAGAGCCTTACAGATCCTTACCGAGCCTTACAGATCATTACTGAGCCCTACAGAGCCTTACAGAGCCTTACTGAACCTTACAGAGCCTTACAGACCCTTACTGAGCCTTACAGATACTTATAAATCCTTACAGAGATTTACAGACCCTTACTGAGCCTTACATATCCTTACAGAGCCTTACTGAGCCTTACAGATTCTCACTGAGCCTTACAGATTCTTACTGAGCCATAGTGAGCCATACATATCCTTACAGCTCCTTATTGATCCTTACTGAGCCTTACATATCCTTACAGATCCTTACGGAGCCGTACTGAGCTTTACAGATCCTTACTGATCCTTACTGAGCCTTACATATCCTTACTGATCCTTACTGAGCCTTACAGATCCTTACTGAGCCCTACAGATCCTTATTGAGCCTTACCGAGCCTTACAGATCCTTACTGATCCTTACTTATCCTTACATATCCTTACAGATCCGTACTGAGCCTTACAGACTCTTACTGAGACCTACAGAGCCTTGCAGAGCTTTACAGAACCTTACTGTGCCTTACAGACCCTTACCGAAACCTACAGAGCCCTACAGAGCTTTACAGAGCCTTACTGAGCATTACAGATCCTTACAGATCCTTATAGATTCTTACTGAGCCTTACAGACCCTTACCGAAACCTACAGAGCCCTACAGAGCTTTACAGAGCCTTACTGAGCATTACAGATCCTTACAGATCCTTATAGATTCTTACTGAGCCTTACAGATCCTTACTGAGCCCTACAGAGCCTTAAAGATCCTTACTGAGCCTTACAGATTCTTACTGAGCCTTACATATCTTTACAGATCCTTACTTAGTCTTACAGATTCTTACTGAGCCATACTGAGCCTTACATATCCTTACTGATCCTTACTGAGCCATACTGAGCCTTACAGATCCTTACAGAGCCATACTGAGCCCTACAGATCCTTACTGAGCCGTACAGACCCTTACTGAGCCTTACAGATCCTTACTGAGCCTTACATATCCTTACTGATCCTTACTGAGCCATACTGAGCCTTACAGATCCTTACTGAGCCTTACAGATCCTTACTGAGCCCTACAGAGCCTTACTGAGCCTTACAGATCCTTACTGAGACCTACAGAGCCTTACAGATCCTTACCGAGCCTTACAGATCATTACTGAGCCCTACAGAGCCTTACAGAGCCTTACTGAACCTTACAGATCCTTACAGAGCCTTACAGACCCTTACTGAGCCTTACAGATACTTATAAATCCTTACAGAGATTTACAGACCCTTACTGAGCCTTACATATCCTTACAGAGCCTTACTGAGCCTTACAGATTCTCACTGAGCCTTACAGATTCTTACTGAGCCATAGTGAGCCATACATATCCTTACAGCTCCTTATTGATCCTTACTGAGCCTTACATATCCTTACAGATCCTTACGGAGCCATACTGAGCTTTACAGATCCTTACTGATCCTTACTGAGCCTTACATATCCTTACAGATCCTTACGGAGCCGTACTGAGCTTTACAGATCCTTACTGATCCTTACTGAGCCTTACTGATCCTTACTGAGCCTTACAGATCCTTACTGAGCCCTACAGATCCTTATTGAGCCTTACCGAGCCTTACAGATCCTTACTGATCCTTACTTATCCTTACATATCCTTACAGATCCGTACTGAGCCTTACAGACTCTTACTGAGACCTACAGAGCCTTGCAGAGCTTTACAGAACCTTACTGTGCCTTACAGACCCTTACCGAAACCTACAGAGCCCTACAGAGCTTTACAGAGCCTTACTGAGCATTACAGATCCTTACAGATCCTTATAGATTCTTACTGAGCCTTACAGACCCTTACCGAAACCTACAGAGCCCTACAGAGCTTTACAGAGCCTTACTGAGCATTACAGATCCTTACAGATCCTTATAGATTCTTACTGAGCCTTACAGATCCTTACTGAGCCCTACAGAGCCTTAAAGATCCTTACTGAGCCTTACAGATTCTTACTGAGCCTTACATATCTTTACAGATCCTTACTTAGTCTTACAGATTCTTACTGAGCCATACTGAGCCTTACATATCCTTACTGATCCTTACTGAGCCATACTGAGCCTTACAGATCCTTACAGAGCCATACTGAGCCCTACAGATCCTTACTGAGCCGTACAGACCCTTACTGAGCCTTACAGATCCTTACTGAGCCTTACATATCCTTACTGATCCTTACTGAGCCATACTGAGCCTTACAGATCCTTACTGAGCCTTACAGATCCTTACTGAGCCCTACAGAGCCTTACTGAGCCTTACAGATCCTTACTGAGACCTACAGAGCCTTACAGATCCTTACCGAGCCTTACAGATCATTACTGAGCCCTACAGAGCCTTACAGAGCCTTACTGAACCTTACAGAGCCTTACAGACCCTTACTGAGCCTTACAGATACTTATAAATCCTTACAGAGATTTACAGACCCTTACTGAGCCTTACATATCCTTACAGAGCCTTACTGAGCCTTACAGATTCTCACTGAGCCTTACAGATTCTTACTGAGCCATAGTGAGCCATACATATCCTTACAGCTCCTTATTGATCCTTACTGAGCCTTACATATCCTTACAGATCCTTACGGAGCCGTACTGAGCTTTACAGATCCTTACTGATCCTTACTGAGCCTTACATATCCTTACTGATCCTTACTGAGCCTTACAGATCCTTACTGAGCCCTACAGATCCTTATTGAGCCTTACCGAGCCTTACAGATCCTTACTGATCCTTACTTATCCTTACATATCCTTACAGATCCGTACTGAGCCTTACAGACTCTTACTGAGACCTACAGAGCCTTGCAGAGCTTTACAGAACCTTACTGTGCCTTACAGACCCTTACCGAAACCTACAGAGCCCTACAGAGCTTTACAGAGCCTTACTGAGCATTACAGATCCTTACAGATCCTTATAGATTCTTACTGAGCCTTACAGACCCTTACCGAAACCTACAGAGCCCTACAGAGCTTTACAGAGCCTTACTGAGCATTACAGATCCTTACAGATCCTTATAGATTCTTACTGAGCCTTACAGATCCTTACTGAGCCCTACAGAGCCTTAAAGATCCTTACTGAGCCTTACAGATCCTTACATCCTTACTGAGCCCTACAGAGCCTTACAGAGCCTTACTGAGCCTTACAGATACTTTTAAATCCTTACAGAGCTTTACAGAGCTTTACAGACCCTTACTGAGCCTTACTGAGTCTTACAGACCCTTACTGAGCCTTACAGATCCTTACTGAGCCTTACAAAACCTTACAGAGCTTTACAGAGCCTTACTGAGCCCTACAGAGCCTTACTGAGCCTTACTGAGCCCTACGGAGTCTTAATGAGCCTTACAGAGCCTTACTGAGCCCTACAGACTCTTAATGAGCCTTACAGAGCCTTACTGAGCCCTACAGAGCCTTACTGAGCCTTACTGAGCCTTACTGAGCCCTACATAGCCTTACTGAGCCCTACAGAGCCCTACAGAGCCCTACAGAGTCTTACTGAGCCTTACAGACCCTTACAGAGCCCTACAGAGCCCTACAGAGCCCTACAGAGTCTTACTGAGCCTTACAGAGCCCTACAGAGCCCTACAGAGTCTTACTGAGCCTTACAGACCCTTACAGAGCCCTACAGAGCCCTACAGAGCCCTACAGAGTCTTACTGAGCCTTACAGACCCTTACAGAGCCTTACTGAGCCCTACAGAGTCTTACTGAGCCCTACAGAGCCCTACAGAGCCCTACAGAGTCTTACTGAGCCTTACAGACCCTTACAGAGCCTTACAGACCCTTACAGAGTCTTACTGAGCCCTACAGAGCCTTACAGAGCCTTACTGAGCCCTACAGAGTCTTACTGAGCCTTACAGAGCCTTACAGACCCTTACAGAGTCTTACTGAGCCCTACAGAGCCCTACAGAGTATTACTGAGCCTTACAGACCCTTACAGAGCCTTACTGAGCCATACAGAGCCCTACAGAGTCTTACAGAGCCCTACAGAGCCCCACAGAGCCCTACAGAGCCCTAAAGAGCCTTACTTGCAAGGCCCAAAATAAAGAACCAACGTAAAAAACAGTATCCCACGTTACATTGCTGCTTGGAAGTTTAAAGTGAAGGAACGCTGTGTTGTTCTGGGGGTGCTGCCAGCTGTTTGAAGGGGCGGTGGTGAGCAGGGAGGAGTTTACGACTGCCTGTGTTTGTCTGTTGATTTGTTTGGGCTGCACCAGGAGGCTTCTGTTTGTTCCACCGACCACCCACACGGGAGATGCCTAGAGTGATCGCTGATCTGTGCTTCAGTCGGCAGCTGAGTGTGTGTGTGCGTGTGTGTGTGTGTGTGTGTGTGTGTGTGTGTGTGTGTGTGTGTGTGTGTGTGTGTGTGTGTGTGTGTGTGTGTGCGTGCGTGCGTGCGTGCGTGCGTGCGTGCGTGCGTGTGTGTGTGTTAGAGACAGAGATATATACACAGACCCACAAAGAATTCGAAAACAAATCAAATTTTCACAAACACCCATATAATCTGTTGGGTGAAATACCACAGTGTGCCATCACAGTGAAGAACAAACACCATTGTAAATACAAAACATATTTATGTTTATTTATTTAATTTTTTTGTACTTTAACTATTTGCACAAATGTTACAACATTGTATAACATGTGAAATGTGAAATGTTTCTATTATTTTGCAGTGGTGGAAAAAGGGCCCAGTTATCATACTGTAGTAAAAGTAAAGATACCTTAATAGAAAGTGACTCAAGTAAAAGTGGAAGTCACCCAGTAAAATGGTACTTGAGTAAAAGTCTAAAAGTATTTTGTTTGAAATATACTTAAGCATCAAAGGTAAAAGTATAATTAATTTCAAAGACCATTTCAAACCAAGCAGCATCATTTTTTTGTTGCTTTTAAACTTACGGATAGCCAGGGGCACGCTCCAACACACAGACATAATTTACAAATGAAGCATGTGTTTAGTGAGTCCACCAGATCAAAGGCAGTAGGGACGACCTGGGATGTTCTCTGTTTAGTGAGTCCACCAGATCAGAGGCAGTAGGGATGACCAGGGATGTTCTCTGTTTAGTGAGTCCACCAGATGAGAGGCAGTAGGGATGACCAGGGATGTTCTCTGTTTAGTGAGTCCACCAGATCAGAGGCAGTAGGGATGACCAGGGATGTTCTCTGTTTAGTGAGTCCACCAGATCAGAGGCAGTAGGGATGACCAGGGATGTTCTCTGTTTAGTGAGTCCACCAGATGAGAGGCAGTAGGGATGACCAGGGATGTTCTCTGTTTAGTGAGTCCACCAGATCAGAGGCAGTAGGGATTACCAGGGATGTTCTCTGTTTAGTGAGTCCACCAGATCAGAGGCAGTAGGGATGACCAGGGATGTTCTCTGTTTAGTGAGTCCACCAGATCAGAGGCAGTAGGGATGACCAGGGATGTTCTCTGTTTAGTGAGTCCACCAGATCAGAGGCAGTAGGGATGACCAGGGATGTTCTCTGTTTAGTGAGTCCACCAGATGAGAGGCAGTAGGGATGACCAGGGATGTTCTCTGTTTAGTGAGTCCACCAGATCAGAGGCAGTAGGGATGACCAGGGATGTTCTCTGTTTAGTGAGTCCACCAGATCAGAGGCAGTAGGGATGACCAGGGATGTTCTCTGTTTAGTGAGTCCACCAGATCAGAGGCAGTAGGGATGACCAGGGATGTTCTCTGTTTAGTGAGTCCACCAGATCAGAGGCAGTAGGGATTACCAGGGATGTTCTCTGTTTAGTGAGTCCACCAGATCAGAGGCAGTAGGGATTACCAGGGATGTTCTCTGTTTAGTGAGTCCACCAGATCAGAGGCAGTAGGGACGACCTGGGATGTTCTCTGTTTAGTGAGTCCACCAGATCAGAGGCAGTAGGGATTACCAGGGATGTTCTCTGTTTAGTGAGTCCACCAGATCAGAGGCAGTAGGGATGACCAGGGATGTTCTCTGTTTAGTGAGTCCACCAGATCAGAGGCAGTAGGGATGACCAGGGATGTTCTCTGTTTAGTGAGTCCACCAGATCAGAGGCAGTAGGGATTACCAGGGATGTTCTCTTGATAAGTGTGTGAATTAGACAATTAATTGTCCTACCAAGCATTCAACATGTAACGAGTACTTCTGGGTGTCAGGGAAAATATAATGTAATATATGGAGTAAAAAGTATATAATTTTCTTAAAGAATGTAGTGGAGTAAAAGTAAAAGTTGTCAAAAATATAAATAGTAAAGTAATGTGCAACTCCCCCAAAAAACAAAGTGTTTTTTAGTGTTCTTTTGAAACTTTCGTGAGTGTAATGTTTACTGATAATTTCTGATTTGTTTATTATCTATTTTAAAGTAAACATGTTTTCCATGCCAATAAAGCCATTTGAATTACATGTATATTTATATATTTATTTATATATATATATATATATATATATATATATATATATATATAGAGAGAGAGAGAGAGAGAGAGAGAGAGAGAGAGAGAGAGAGAGAGAGAGAGAGAGAGAGAGAGAGAGAGAGAGAGAGAGAGAGAGAGAGAGAGAGAGAGAGAGAGAGAGAGAGACTGTGATATTTATAAACAAAATCAAACTTTGGTTCAAGTAATGGCTTCACAACACAATGTTTCTCTTTAATTAGATTGCACACAAGTGGATTCAGCTCATGGAGGAGAGTAATTGTTTACCCTGAGTCCCATGCAGTGACTGCACAGCATTTACTTCCTCATCTGCGGAGCTATTGACAAACTCCTTGTAATAGGATTGTATGAGTAGCTGAATGTCTCTCTCTCATCCCCCCTGTCTCTTCCCTCCCTATCTAAACTAATCCCTGCTCCTTGTGCCTGGGCATGGCCCTTTTCCATCCTGGTGGTGTAATTACCATTTTTAGTGTAAAGTTTTGTCATT
>NC_068447.1:13056099-13073599 GCF_023373465.1 Oncorhynchus keta
GTCTCTAATACGGTCTTACATTTGACAGTTTCCAACTCATTTTTCGGGGCAGTACATAGCTGTAGTGAGGTGTGTACTGGCGGCAGAGAAGTCAGGCGCAGGAGAGATTTACAACGGTGTCGTTTAATATCCATAAACCACCGTCAACAGAACAATACAATAAACGAGTCAAACAAAACCCGGGAATCACCAGCATACCGTGTATAAGCACTACAAGAAAGGGGGGGGGGGGCAACTTCAGCAGAAGTCGTGACAATAGCCTGTCTTCTCTTGAGGGCCAGTTCTGCCTACGGCAGCCTTTCTCAATAGCAAGGCTATGCTCACTGAGTCTGTACATAGTCAAGGATCTTCTTCATTTGGGGTCAGTCATCGTGGTCAGGTATTCTGCCACTGTGTACTGTCTTGTTTAGGGCCAGATAACATTCCAGTTTGTTCTGTTTTTGTTGATTCTTTCTAGTGTGTCTATTGGTTAGAGCCTGTAAGTAAGCATTTCACTGTAAGGTCTACACCTGTTGTATTCGGCGCACGTGACAAATAAACTTTGATTTTAAATAGTTATATTTTTGTTTTCTCATGATTTGGTTGGGTCTAATTGTGTTGCTGTCCAGGGGCTCTGTGGGGTCAGTTTGTGTTTGTGAACAGAGCCCCAGAACCAGCTCGCTCTCTCTCGCCTGGCTCCCTTTGTTTGGCCTCTCCTTGAGTAGAGCTGGGCCCAGAGAGAACCCCCTAGTGGGCAACAGCCTCATCTCCTCCTGCCTCTGTCCACTGGCCCTCCTTCTCCACTTACTTTAATCCCTAAGCCAACTGCGGATGTAATCGATGTTTAATCCTGGGTCACTTTTCCTGTCTCTTTTGTCCGTGCTAGCGTAACTGA
The DNA here is from genome assembly GCF_023373465.1 of Oncorhynchus keta. Taxonomy (NCBI): domain Eukaryota; kingdom Metazoa; phylum Chordata; class Actinopteri; order Salmoniformes; family Salmonidae; genus Oncorhynchus; species Oncorhynchus keta. The sequence goes on from NC_068447.1 coordinate 13,056,974, forward strand.
TCAAAACTATTAGTCATCATCAGTGATTTTCCATTTAAAAAAGAAGAAAAAAAATACCTATTTTCTGTCATTCAAGTACAGTCTTCCAGATCTTGACTACATTTCCCATGTCCCCCCTCTCTCCTCTCTCTAGCTGTGACTGGGTGGAGATCTTGGAGCCACGCTCGCAGGAGCGCATGTACGTGAACCTGGCCTCGGGGGAGTGTGGTTGGGAGCCCCCCCCAGGCGCCGCCGTGCGCCAGTCCGACGGCAGCCAGTGGTGGGAGCTGTTTGACAGCCACAACAAACGCTTCTACTACTACAACAGTGCCAGTCAGCAGACGGTGTGGCACCGGCCCCAGGCCTGCGACATCGTGCCCCTGGCCCAGCTACAGGCCATGAAGAGGAGCTCTGAGACGAGTCTGAGGGGCCCCATCAAGCCCCAGAGAGGGGGAGGAGGGGGGGAGGGCCGCCGCGCAGCCCTACCTAACCAGGCCTACCCTATGCCCCCCGCCCAGGACCCTGACAGCAGCGGGAGGTCCACCCCCTCTATGGGGCTCTGTGACAGCCTGGAGAACAGTAACGACACCCCCAGGTAACCTTTCTGCCAAAACATACACCATAAAGATATTATTTACTAGCCCGACTTAAACACTTAAACCTAATTACAGTATAAACTATTGTGTAGTTGAGGGATTCCTCCTATAAGCTACTCTGCTGTTGCTTCCAGGAAGGATGACGGTGCAGCTGGATGGAACCCAGTGTCAGTCAGCTGGGTCTGCAGGCTTATTCCCTCGTTCATCTACAGATGCATTACTGTGGGTTAACCCAAGCCAAATGGACCTGTCACTTCACATGCTGCCTGGCTAGAGCCAGCGCCAATCCACCCTGTCATGACAGCCTTATCTACTCTATATCACATACATGAGACGGCCCTCCTTCCTCCTCTGGTTAAATATTGTGTGGGCGACTCTCCCAGGTGTTGTGTCAGCCTCATTTAAACAGAGAGAGAGACAGAGAACGTAGAAAGAGATGTATGGGGGAGGTGACGGGGATAATGTTGAATTAAATGTCCAGAAGAGATAAAGACTGAGAGAGCTAGTCAATGGATAGAGTCAGAGGCAAGACAGAGAGAAGAAGTTTGAGATGAACCAAAACAGAGAGAAGAAGTTTGAGATTAACCACAACAGAGAGAAGAAGTTTGAGATTAACCAAGACAGAGAAGAAGTTTGAGATAAACCAAGACAGAGAGAAGAAGTTTGAGATAAACCAAGACAGAGAAGAAGTTTGAGATTAACCAAGACAGAGAAGAAGTTTGAGATAAACCAAGACAGAGAAGAAGTTTGAGATTAACCAAGACAGAGAAGAAGTTTGAGATTAACCAAGACAGAGAAGAAGTTTGAGATTAACCAAGACAGAGAAGAAGTTTGAGATTAACCAAGACAGAGAAGAAGTTTGAGATTAACCAAGACAGAGAAGAAGTTTGAGATTAACCAAGACAGAGAGAAGAAGTTTGAGATAAACCAGGACAGAGAAGGACGGATGGTCAGGGAGATGGATGATGTCCTCAGTATTTTGGAGGTCTGTCGTTGTTGGACAGCCGGTAGCCTAGCGGTTAAGAGCGTTTTGCCAACAACCGAAAGTCACTAGTTCAAAATTCCCGAGCTGACGAGGTGAAAATTCTGTCTATGTACCTTTGAGCAAGGAACTTAACCCTGATTGGTCCTTTAAGACACTCTGTATAACAGCATCTGTTAATCGGGTCTCCTGAGTGGCCCCAGCGGTCTAAGGCACTGCATCTCAGCGCAAGAGGCATCACTGCAGTCCCTGGTTTGAATCCAGGCTGTATCACAACCGGCCGTGATTGGGAGTCCCATAGGGCGGTGCACAATTGGCCCCACATCGTTCGGGTTTGGCCCGGGGTAGTCCGTCATTGTAAATAAGAATTTGTTCTTTGTAATAAAGGTTACAAGCTAACTTGGTGTAAACACTAACAGTTTCTAACTTTTGAGCACAGGCAGCTGTTTGGTTATCTGACAACCAGGCAGCTGTTTGGTAATCTGACAACCAGGCAGCTGTTTGGCTATATGACAACCAGGCAGCTGTTTGGTTATATGACAACCAGGCAGCTGTTTGGCTATATGACAACCAGGCAGCTGTTTGGTTATATGACAACCAGGCAGCTGTTTGGTTATCTGACAACCAGGCAGCTGTTTGGTTATCTGACAACCAGGCAGCTGTTTGGTTATCTGACAACCAGGCAGCTGTTTGGTTATCTGACAACCAGGCAGCTGTTTGGTTATCTGACAACCAGGCAGCTGTTTGGTTATATGACAACCAGGCAGCTGTTTGGTTATATGACAACCAGGCAGCTGTTTGGTTATCTGACAACCAGGCAGCTGTTTGGTTATCTGACAACCAGGCAGCTGTTTGGTTATCTGACAACCAGGCAGCTGTTTGGTATCTGACAACCAGGCAGCTGTTTGGTTATCTGACAACCAGGCAGCTGTTTGGTATCTGACAACCAGGCAGCTGTTTGGTTATATGACAACCAGGCAGCTGTTTGGTTATCTGACAACCAGGCAGCTGTTTGGCTATATGACAACCAGGCAGCTGTTTGGTATCTGACAACCAGGCAGCTGTTTGGCTATATGACAACCAGGCAGCTGTTTGGTATCTGACAACCAGGCAGCTGTTTGGTATCTGACAACCAGGCAGCTGTTTGGCTATATGACAACCAGGCAGCTGTTTGGCTATATGACAACCAGGCAGCTGTTTGGTATCTGACAACCAGGCAGCTGTTTGGCTATATGACAACCAGGCAGCTGTTTGGCTATATGACAACCAGGCTAGCTTGGAGATAACTTACAGTGCCTTGCGAAAGTATTCGGCCCCCTTGAACTTTGCGACCTTTTGCCACATTTCAGGCTTCAAACATAAAGATATAAAACTGTATTTTTTTGTGAAGAATCAACAACAAGTGGGACACAATCATGAAGTGGAACGACATTTATTGGATATTTCAAACTTTTTTAACAAATCAAAAACTGAAAAACTGGGCGTGCAAAATTATTCAGGCCCTTTACTTTCAGTGCAGCAAACTCTCTTCAGAAGTTCAGTGAGGATCTCTGATTGATCCAATGTTGACCTAAATGACTAATGATGATAAATACAATCCACCTGTGTGTAATCAAGTCTCCGTATAAATGCACCTGCACTGTGATAGTCTCAGAGGTCCGTTGCGCAGAGAGCATCATGAAGAACAAGGAACACACCAGGCAGGTCCGAGATACTGTTGTGAAGAAGTTTAAAGCCGGATTTGGATATAAAAAGATTTCCCAAGCTTTAAACATCCCAAGGAGCACTGTGCAAGCGATAATATTGAAATGGAAGGAGTATCAGACCACTGCAAATCTACCAAGACCTGGCCGTCCCTCTAAACTTTCAGCTCATACAAGGAGAAGACTGATCAGAGATGCAGCCAAGAGGCCCATGATCACTCTGGATGAACTGCAGAGATCTACAGCTGAGGTGGGAGACTCTGTCCATAGGACAACAATCAGTCGTATATTGCACAAATCTGGCCTTTATGGAAGAGTGGCAAGAAGAAAACCATTTCTTAAAGATATCCATAAAAAGTGTCGTTTAAAGTTTGCCACAAGCCACCTGGGAGACACACCAAAAATGTGGAAGAAGGTGCTCTGGTCAGATGAAACCAAAATTGAACTTTTTGGCAACAATGCAAAACGTTATGTTTGGCGTAAAAGCAACACAGCTCATCACCCTGAACACACCATCCCCACTGTCAAACATGGTGGTGGCAGAATCATGGTTTGGGCCTGCTTTTCTTCAGCAGGGACAGGGAAGATGGTTAAAATTGATGGGAAGATGGATGGAGCCAAATACAGGACCATTCTGGAAGAAAACCTGATGGAGTCTGCAAAAGACCCGAGACTGGGACGGAGATTTGTCTTCCAACAAGATCATGATCCAAAACATAAAGCAAAATCTACAATGGAATGGTTAAAAAATAAACATATCCAGGTGTTAGAATGGCCAAGTCAAAGTCCAGACCTGAATCCAATCGAGAATCTGTGGAAAGAACTGAAAACTGCTGTTCACAAATGCTCTCCATCCAACCTCACTGAGCTCGAGCTGTTTTGCAAGGAGGAATGGGAAAAAATGTTAGTCTCTCGATGTGCAAAACTGATAGAGACATACCCCAAGCGACTCACAGCTGTAATCGCAGCAAAAGGTGGCGCTACAAAGTATTAACTTAAGGGGGCTGAATAATTTTGCACGCCCAATTTTTCAGTTTTTGATTTGTTAAAAAAGTTTGAAATATCCAATAAATGTCGTTCCACTTCATGATTGTGTCCCACTTGTTGTTGATTCTTCACAAAAAAAATACAGTTTTATATCTTTATGTTTGAAACCTGAAATGTGACAAAAGGTCGCAAAGTTCAAGGGGGCCGAATAATTTCGCAAAGCACTATAGTGATGAACTGAGTGAAGAGCACTTACTACTAAAAAAACAGCAGTGACATTTGTAAGAACAGTAGGATCACTTTGCTTGTTGTATAATTCCTTCTCACATCTACTCGTACTCCTCCTCTCACCGTTTCCCTCCGTCTGTGGACTTCAATTGCACAAACACAACAGTTGTCTGTGACCAGGCGAAAAACTTTTCCAAGCCAAACCTTCCTTTATCTAAAAAATAATAACTTTTTTAATGTTTCACAATTTGTGGATTGTCCTCCCCTTCCTCCTCTGAGGAGTCTCCACTGACTTTAAGCTATGGCTGATTCTGATCGCTAGGCGAACTTAGATTACATTTTGCAGTATGAAAGAAAATCTGATTAAGTTTGTTTTGTTTTGGTCTCTGCACAGCTTGTTTTACATGACGGCTCTCCTTAGCGAGGGATGGAGATAACATTTAGAGTCCTTTTTCTGGAGCTTTACCCATTTACTGTTCGCTCTCGTCTTCTCATCTCCTTCCTGTGTGGAACGTGACAGAGTGTGTGCCTTACCTCTGGGAGTGGGCCGACTCACACAACATGGTAACATGGTAACCCTCCAACACAACACACACAGCCCACAACACACACAGTCCAGGAAGGAGATATGCTCCAATCATGGGGGGAATTACTTTATATTTCCTTCTTTACCTCCTCTCTCCCTATTCAGACAGGAAATGCCCTGCTGTATTTCATACAGGAGCCGTATGAGACCTGTTATATCAAGCAGCTCTGGTCACTAGTGCACTGCCTGGCACACGGCCAAATACGCTACTTGGAATCGCTTCATATTTTGCCAACATGGCTGTTTTAGTTCCTCCAACATATCCAACCCTTTGACACATACTCCCAGGTATGAGAGCACACACACACACACACACACACACACACACACACACACACACACACACACACACACACACACACACACACACACACACACACACACACACACACACACACACACACACCTGTCAGTGTTAGAGTGAGGGTCCGGTAATGAGTTGTAGTGGTTGTTTAGAGACGTTCCTCGTCCTCCAACTGAATAGTTCCACACTTAGTCCAGTACAATAGGAGCAGTACCCATACAAGGACAGCAACTGAGGGACCCAGTCTCTCTCTCTCTCTCTCTCTCTCTCTCTCTCTCTCTCTCTCTCAGGAATGGCTCAGAGAAAGATACTGAGAGGTCTGAATCCCTATCAGTGACCTCAGAATAAGCCCTCACTGCTCAGCCTCTTACAGTATTCATCCATTGTTCCAGACAAGCCTTAAACTGAAGTGGAGGTGTTGGGCTGAGGTGTCCTAGGGGTGGATGGATGGCTACTGTTACCCTAGTTTATACAGAAAACAATGTGTGTGTGTGTGTGTGTGTGTGTGTGTGTGTGTGTGTGTGTGTGTGTGTGTGTGTGTGTGCGTGTGCGTGTGCGTGTGTGTGTGTGTAATTTTTGGATTACCCAAACATTTACCTAATCTGATTATTAAGAACAAATTCAAATTGACAATGACGGCCTACCCCAGCCAAACCGTAACCCGGACAACGCTGGGCCAATTGTGCTCCGCCGTATGGAACTACCAATCATGGCCAGTTGTGATACAGCCTGCAATCGAACCAGGGTCTGTAGTGACGCCTCAAGCACTGAGATGCAGTAATCCTAACCTTAACCACACTGCTAACCTTAATGCCTTACCATAACCTTAAATGACCATAACCTTAACCACACTGCTAACCTTAATGCCTTACCCTAACCTTAAATGACCATAACCTTAACCACACTGCTAACCTTAATGCCTTACCCTAGCCTTAAATGACCATAACCTTAACCACACTACTCACTTTAATGCCTTACCCTAGCCTTAAATAACCATAACCTTAACCACACTACTAACTTTAATGCCTTACCCTAGCCTTAAATAACCATAACCTTAACCACACTACTAACTTTAATGCCTAGCCTTAAATGACCATAACCTTAACCACACTACTCACTTTAATGCCTTACCCTAGCCTTAAATAACCATAACCTTAACCACACTACTAACTTTAATGCCTAGCCTTAAATGACCATAACCTTAACCACACTACTAACTTTAATGCCTTACCCTAGCCTTAAATAACCATAACCTTAACCACACTACTAACCTTAATGCCTTACCCTAGCCTTAAATGACCATAACCTTAACCACACTACTAACTTTAATGCCTTACCCTAGCCTTAAATAACCATAACCTTAACCACACTGCTAACCTTAATGCCTTACCCTAGCCTTAAATGACCATAACCTTAACCACACTACTAACCTTAATGCCTTACCCTAGCCTTAAATGAAGACTAAAAAGCACATATTTGTGTTCATACAATTTTACAGATGGCCCATATAGCGTAAATCAGTCAGTTCTGCCTCAAGGACAAGACCCGTCCCAATAAACTTCAACCTGCTTTAAAGGAAAGATTCACCCATTTTGAATGTTATATTGTTTTTGTGCTTCTCTGAGCGATGTTCTATCGATTCCCAGGGTCATTTACAGTTTTCATGTCTCTCTCTCTCTCTCTCTCTCTCTCTCTCTCTCTCTCTCTCTCTCTCTCTCTCTCTCTCTTTCTCTCTCTCTCTCTCTCTCACTCTTTCTCTCTCTCTCTCTCTCTCTCTCTCTCTCTCTCTCTCTCACTCACTCTTTCTCTCTCTCTCTCTCTCTCTCTCACTCTTTCTCTCTCTCTCTCTTTTCTCTCTCTCTCTCTCTCTCTCTCTCTCTCTCTCTCTCTCTCTCTCTCTCTCTCTCTCTCTCTCTCTCTCTCTCTCTCTCTCTCTACCTCTGTTAACTCAGTACAGCCAGGACCCTACATTTACCCCTACTCATCCCTTCCTCACAACTCACACCATATGACCAGGGTCGGCTAGGTTATTTTCTAAATGTAATCTGTTACAGTTACTAGTTACATGTTCAAAATTGTAATCATTAACACAACTTTTGGATTACCCAAACTCAGTAACGTAATCTGATTACATTCAGTTACTTTTAGGTTACTTTCCCCTTAAGAGAAGACAAAATGTATGTTATCAATTGAATGACATCTATTACAGGATAAATCAATATTGAAGTTTACATAGCTGGCCATATATGGATGTGTTCGTTATGTAGGCTTCTTCTAACCCATGTTTCTCTACTACAGATAATAATACAATTAGGATATATCTTTACATAAAAAAAATCAAAAATTGGACCTGGAAATGTTTTATTATTTTATTTAACCTTTATTTAACCAGGTATGCTAGTTGAGAACAAGTTCTCATTTACAATTGCGACCTGGCCAAGATAAAGCAAAGCAGCGCGACACATACAACAACACAGAGTTACACATGGAATAACATGGAAAAAACAATAAACAAGCCAATAACACAATAAACAAGCCAATAACACAGTAGAAAACAAATAAAGTCTATATACAGTGTGTGCAAAAGGCATGAGGAGGTAGGCAATAAATAGGTCATAGGAGTGAATAATTACAATTTAGCAGATTAACACTGGAGTGATAAATGATCAGATGATGATGTGCAAGTAGAGATACTGGTGTGCAAAAGAGCAGAAAAGTAAATGAAATAAAAACAATATGGGGATGAGGTAGGTAGATTGGGTGGGCTATTTACAGATGGACTATGTACAGCTGCAGCGACCGGTTAGCTGCTAAGATAGCTGATGTTTAAAGTTGGTGAGGGAAATAAAAGTCTCCAGCTTCAGCGATTTTGCAATTCATTCCAGTCACTGGCAGCAGAGAACTGGAATGAAAGGCGGCCACATTAGGTGTTGGCTTTGGGGATGATCAGTGAGATATACCTGCTGGAATGTGTGCTACGGGTGAGTGTTGTTATCGTGACCAGTGAACTGAGATAAGGCGGAGCTTTACCTAGCATAGACTTCTAGATGACCTGGAGCCAGTGGGTCTGGCGACGAATACGTAGCGAGGGCCAGCCGACTAGAGCATACAGGTCGCAGTGGTGGGTGGTATAAGGTGATTTGGTAACAAAACGGATGGCACTGTGATAGACTGCATCCAGTTTGCTGAGTAGAGTATTGGAAGCTATTTTGTAGATGACATCACCGAAGTCGAGGATCGGCAGGATAATAAGTTTGGCGGCGTGAGTGAAGGGGGCTTGGATTGGAGATGTTAAATATCAGTCTGGATGGAGAGTTTACAGTCTAGCCAGACACCTACGTATTTATAGTTGTCCACATATTCTAGGTCAGAACCATCCAGGGTGGTGATGCTCGTCGGGCGGGGCGGGTGCGGGCAGTGAATGGTTGAAAAGCATGCATTTGGTTTTACTCGCGTTTAAGAGCAGTTGGAGGCCACAGAAGGAGTGTTGTATGGCATTGAAGCTCGTTTGGAGGTTAGTTAGCACAGTGTCCTAAGAAGGACCAGAAGTATACAGAATGGTGTCGTCTGCGTAGAGGTGGATCAGGGAATCCCCCGCAGCAAGAGCGACATCATTGATATATACAGAGAAAAGAGTCGGCCTGAGAATTGAACCCTGTGGTACCCCCATAAAGACTGCCATAGGTCCGGACAACAGGCCCTCTAATTTGACACACGTGAACTCTGCCTGCAAAGTAGTTGGTGAACCAGGCTAGGGAGTCATTAGAGCAACCAAGGCTATTGAGTCTGCCGATAAGAATACGGTGATTGACAGAGCCTTGGCCTCGAAAGCCTTGACCAGGTCGATGAAGACGGCTGCACAGTACTGTCTTTTATCGATGGCGGTTATGGTATCGTTTAGTACCTTGAGCGTGGCTGAGGTGCACCTGTGACCGGCTTGGAAACCGGATTGCACAGCGGAGAAGGTATGGTGGAATTTGAAATGGACAGTGATCTGTTTATTAACTTGGCTTTCGAAGACTTTAGAGAGGTAGGGCAGGATAGATATAGGTCTAGAGCAGTTTGGGTCTAGAGTGTCACCCCCTTTGAAGAGGGGGATGACCGTGGCAGCTTTCCAATCTTTAGGGATCTTGGACGATACGAAAGAGAGGTTGAACAGGCTGGTAATATGGGTTGCAACAATGGCTGCGGATAGTTTTAGATAGAGAGGGTCCAGATTGTCGAGACCAGCTGATTTCTACGGGTCCAGTTTTTGCAGCTCTTTCAGAAAATCTGCTATCTGGATTTGGGTGAAGGAGAAGCTTATTGAAATTTTCGATTTATCGGTGGTGTTACCTAGCCTCAGTGCAGTGGGCAGCTGGGAAGAGGTGCTCTTGTTCTCCATGGCCTTCACAGTGTCCCAAAACTTTTTGGAATTCGATGCTATTGCAGTCTGCTACAGGTTGTTTTTGTGCTGGTCAAGGGCAGTCAGGTCTGGAGTGAACCAAGGGCTATATCTGTTCTTAGTTCTGCATTTTTTGAACAGGGCATGCTTATCTAAGATGGTGAGGAAATTACTTTTAAAGAACGACCTGGCATCCTCAACTGACGGGATGAGGTCAATATCCTTCCAGGATACTCGGGCCAGGTCGATTAGAAAGGCCTGCTCGTAGAAGTGTTTTAGGGAGCGTTTGATAGTGATGAGGGCTGATCGTTTGACCGCGGACCCATAGCGGATACAGTCAATGAGGCAGTGATTGCTGAGATCCTGATTGAAAACAGCAGAGGTGTATTTGGAGGGCAAGTTGGTCAGGATGAGGGTGCCCATGTTTACAGATTTAGGGTTGTACCTGGTGGGTTCCTTGATGATTTGTGTGAGATTGAGGGCATCTAGCTTAGATTATAGGACTGCCGGGGTGTTAAGCATATCCCAGTTTAGGTCACCTAACAGAACGAACTCTGAAGCTAGATGGGGGGCAATCAATTCACATATGGTTTCCAGGGCACAGCTGGGAGCGGAGGGGGGCCGATAACAGGTGGCAACAGTGAGAGACTTATTTCTGGAGAGATTCATTCTTAAAATTAGAAGTTCAAACTGTTTGGGTATAGACCTGGAAAGTATGACAGAACTTTGCAGGCTATCTCTGCAATTGATTGCAACTCCTCCCCTTTGGCAGTTCTATCTTGACGGAAAATGTTGTATTTGGGTATGGAAATCTCCAAATTGTTGGTGGCCTTCCTAAGCCAGGATTCAGACAGGGCTAGGACATCAGGGTTGGCGGAGTGTGCTAAAGCAGTGAGTAAAACAAACTTAGGGAGGAGGATTCTGATGTTGACATGCATGAAACCATGAAATATACCTGAGCATAACTCAAAAATGAAGGACTAATTAGCCTGCTCTGCTGTTTATGATTTTCTTGTAATGGAGAACTGGTTGGACTTATTGCTTTGTGTTGAAAATAAATGCTCCTCTAAGGAATGGCAAGCTTTGAGCACTATAGAAAAGTGCTATTTGCATGTGAAAAATGTATGCCATATGCTGCATTTGCTATGGACCTGTTTTAAAAAAATATATTTTTGTTAATAGTAATTTGCAGTTGTTTATGTATATCAAGGTGTGCAAGTTCGAGCATGTGTCCATTAGGACTATGGACATTTTTTTATATCAGCACGAATTAGCAGTGAAAGCCCCTCTGGTGGTCTTCTTAAATTCACCATAGGCTGGGATTTGCACTATGCAGCTGTTGCAAGAGAGCATTTTTCACTGGCTGTCCACTGGAGGTATATTCATTATGCCGATTCTGTTGCAAAGCATTTCTTAAATAGAAGCAAACGGAACAAAACGGGGCAGGACCTACCGGAATCTGTCCAATAGAAACAATTGTTTTTCTCTGTTTGCTTCCGTTTGGTTTCCATAATGAATAAACCCCTGTCGCAAAATGATTGATAGTCAGCTGAAACTTCTTTCATTTATCCATTATTGGGTTCGCATATACATTTGTGAACAGCCATCCACAACAACCACAATCTGTAAGGAGTAAATAGCAAAGTGAGAGAGCAGCCGTGTGATTCACATCAATGCGCTAAGCAACCTATAATAGGCCTAAGTGTTATTGCCCGTATGCTACACCACTGCTGTCGTCCTGTTTTAACAAGTCAGTTAAGAACTAATTCAAATTTGACAGAGACAGCTTACCCAAGGTCGAACCCTCCCCTAACCCGGACGATGCTGAGTCACCCTGTGGGACTCCCGATCACAGTGATAAAGCCTGTGATCGAACCAGGGTCTGTAGTGACACGTCTAGCACTGAGATGCAGTGCCTTAGACCGCTGCGCCACTCGGTAATTTACCTCCAAAAGCATTTATTCTAGTTGGCTAATCTTTGGATGCGGTCAGCAGTCACACCATTGGAAGACATAGCTTGGACTGTAGCCAACAACAGTCTCCCACTGGGCACACACTGAATGAACATTGTTTCAACATCATTTCAATTAAATTACATTGTACCAACGTGGAATAGACGTTGAATTGATGTCTGTACGTGTTCTCTGACTTGTGGTCAGACTCGCTCAGGCGGAAAACACATTTGAACTTCTACCTTCTTTTCAACGCTGATTTGAATATCATTGAGACAAAATAAAGGTGTCGAGTAATTGTTTTCGCAAACATCCTTTCTGAATTTAAAAGTAATCCTAGAAGTAATCATCGTGTTTTTCTAAAACATCTGCAATATGATTACAATATTTTTGCTGGTAATGTAACAGATTACAATTGAATGTGTGTTGTGTCCATTACACCAAGGTCTATTGCCCGAAATACCCACATGCCTGCTTTTCCCATCAGTCTGGATGGAGTGGTAGGAAAGCCCCTCAACCCACATGCCTGATTTTCCCATCAGTCTGGATGAAGTGGTAGGAAAGCCCCTCAACCCACATGCCTGCTTTTCCCATCAGTCTGGATAAAGTGGTAGGAAAGCCCCTCAACCCACATGCCTGCTTTTCCCATCAGTCTGGATAAAGTGGTAGGAAAGCCCCTCAACCCACATGCCTGCTTTTCCCATCAGTCTGGATGAAGTGGTAGGAAAGCCCCTCAACCCACATGCCTGCTTTTCCCATCAGTCTGGATGGAGTGGTAGGAAAGCCCCTCAACCCACATGCCTGCTTTTCCCATCAGTCTGGATGAAGTGGTAGGAAAGCCCCTCAACCCACATGCCTGCTTTTCCCATCAGTCTGGATGGAGTGGTAGGAAAGCCCCTCAACCCACATGCCTGCTTTTCCCATCAGTCTGGATGGAGTGGTAGGAAAGCCCCTCAACCCACATGCCTGCTTTTCCCATCAGTCTGGATGAAGTGGTAGGAAAGCCCCTCATCCCACATGCCTGCTTTTCCCATCAGTCTGGATGAAGTGGTAGGAAAGCCCCTCAACCCACATGCTTTGCTTACATCCACTCAGTGGAAGCTGCTGAGAACGGCTCACAATAATGGCTGGAATGGAGTGGAATGGATGGAATGGAGTGGAATGGATGGAATGGAGTGGAATGGATGGAATGGAATGGAGGGGACGGAATGGTATCAAACCCATAGAAACCATGTTTTTGATTCCATTCCATTGACTCCATTCCAGCCATTATTATGAGCCGTTCTCCCCCCAGTAGCCTCCACTGCCAGTTCTACTGACATGCTCACATCCACTTCAGGGTTAGAGATGCTGTGACAGAGCCACAGAGCTCTCTGTCCAAACCTGCCCAAGAAGCACTTGAAAGATGTCTGTCTTCTGAGTACTCTGTTTTGTTTGAGACATTTGAGACAAATTCCTCAGTCTCAGGATAGTTTCAGTCGTCCCTTAAAGCTTGAATCCATCCATTGATTCCTGAAGAATATAACTTAGAAATGGCTCATGAGTTCAGTTCAACTGTCACACTCCATGAGAATCCAACATATAAGATTGTTTTACTCCAATGTTTGTAAACAATGTAAATGTAAACAAACACTGCCTCAAAACATGGCTAGAGATATAATGTTGATATCATGGATGGTCCTTGCATCCATAGCTCTGTCTATTCATTTCACGCCCATCCATCTGCAGGCCCATCCTTCTGCAGGCCCATCCTTCTGCAGGCCCATCCTTCTGCAGGCCCATCCATCTGCAGGCCCATCCTTCTGCAGGCCCATCCTTCTGCAGGCCCATCCTTCTGCAGGCCCATCCTTCTGCAGGCCCATCCTTCTGCAGGCCCATCCATCTGCAGGCCCATCCTTCTGCAGGCCCATCCATCTGCAGGCCCATCCTTCTGCAGGCCCATCCATCTGCAGGCCCATCCATCTGCAGGCCCATCCATCTGCAGGCCCATCCTTCTGCAGGCCCATCCTTCTGCAGGCCCATCCTTCTGCAGGCCCATCCATCTGCAGGCCCATCCTTCTGCAGACCCATCCTTCTGCAGGCCCATCCTTCTGCAGGCCCATCCTTCTGCAGGCCCATCCATCTGCAGGCCCATCCATCTGCAGGCCCATCCATCTGCAGGCCCATCCTTCTGCAGGCCCATCCATCTGCAGGCCCATCCTTCTGCAGGCCCATCCATCTGCAGGCCCATCCTTCTGCAGACCCATCCTTCTGCAGACCCATCCTTCTGCAGGCCCATCCTTCTGCAGGCCCATCCTTCTGCAGACCCATCCTTCTGCAGACCCATCCTTCTGCAGGCCCATCCTTCTGCAGGCCCATCCTTCTGCAGGCCCATCCTTCTGCAGACCCATCCTTCTGCAGACCCATCCTTCTGCAGACCCATCCTTCTGCAGGCCCATCCATCTGCAGGCCCATCCTTCATCTTTTTACCAAAACAGAAGCGGTGTGAACACTTTACTATTGTTTCAATTAAGGATTCTAGCTTTAAAGATTAATGTGATCCTCTTTACGTGGGAAAACATGGCCAGGCCCAGCTGTGTCCTGTCTATTCCCTGGTTCTGGTCTAGGGTATCAGTGTGGACTGTGTCCTGTCTATTCCCTGGTTCTGGTCTAGGGTATCAGTGTGGAGTGTGTCCTGTCTATTCCCTGGTTCTGGTCTAGGGTATCAGTGTGGACTGTGTCCTGTCTATTCCCTGGTTCTGGTCTAGGGTATCAGTGTGGACTGTGTCCTGTCTATTCCCTGGTTCTGGTCTAGGGTATCAGTGTGGAGTGTGTCCTGTCTATTCCCTGGTTCTGGTCTAGGGTATCAGTGTGGAGTGTGTCCTGTCTATTCCCTGGTTCTGGTCTAGGGTATCAGTGTGGACTGTGTCCTGTCTATTCCCTGGTTCTGGTCTAGGGTATCAGTGTGGACTGTGTCCTGTCTATTCCCTGGTTCTGGTCTAGGGTATCAGTGTGGACTGTGTCCTGTCTATTCCCTGGTTCTGGTCTAGGGTATCAGTGTGGACTGTGTCCTGTCTATTCCCTGGTTCTGGTCTAGGTTATCAGTGTGGACTGTGTCCTGTCTATTCCCTGGTTCTGGTCTAGGGTATCAGTGTGGACTGTGTCCTGTCTATTCCCTGGTTCTGGTCTAGGGTATCAGTGTGGACTGTGTCCTGTCTATTCCCTGGTTCTGGTCTAGGGTATCAGTGTGGAGTGTGTCCTGTCTATTCCCTGGTTCTGGTCTAGGGAATCAGTGTGGACTTTGTCCTGTCTATTCCCTGGTTTTGGTCTAGGGAATCAGTGTGGACTGTGTCCTGTCTATTCCCTGGTTCTGGTGTAGGGTATCAGTGTGGAGTGTGTCCTGTCTATTCCCTGGTTCTGGTCTAGGGTATCAGTGTGGACTGTGTCCTGTCTATTCCCTGGTTCTGGTCTAGGGTATCAGTGTGGACTGTGTCCTGTCTATTCCCTGGTTCTGGTCTAGGGTATCAGTGTGGACTGTGTCCTGTCTATTCCCTGGTTCTGGTCTAGGGTATCAGTGTGGACTGTGTCCTGTCTATTCCCTGGTTCTGGTCTAGGGTATCAGTGTGGAGTGTGTCCTGTCTATTCCCTGGTTCTGGTCTAGGGTATCAGTGTGGACTGTGTCCTGTCTATTCCCTGGTTTTGGTCTAGGGTATCAGTGTGGACTGTGTCCTGTCTATTCCCTGGTTCTGGTCTAGGGTATCAGTGTGGACTTTGTCCTGTCTATTCCCTGGTTTTGGTCTAGGGAATCAGTGTGGAGTGTGTCCTGTCTATTCCCTGGTTCTGGTCTAGGGTATCAGTGTGGACTGTGTCCTGTCTATTCCCTGGTTCTGGTCTAGGGTATCAGTGTGGACTGTGTCCTGTCTATTCCCTGGTTCTGGTCTAGGGAATCAGTGTGGACTGTATCAGCAGTAGTGTGGACTGTGTCCTGTTCTCTCCCCTGGTCCAGGGTATCAGCAGTAGTGTGTACTGTGTCCTGTTCTCTCCCCTGGTCCAGGGTATCAGCAGTAGTGTGGACTGTGTCCTGTTCTCTCCCCTGGTCCAGGGTATCAGCAGTAGTGTGGACTGTGTCCTGTTCTCTCCCCTGGTCCAGGGTATCAGCAGTAGTGTGGACTGTGTCCTGTTCTCTCCCCTGGTCCAGGGTATCAGCAGTAGTGTGGACTGTGTCCTGTTCTCTCCCCTGGTCCAGGGTATCAGCAGTAGTGTGGACTGTGTCCTGTTCTCTCCCCTGGTCCAGGGTATCAGCAGTAGTGTGGACTGTGTCCTGTTCTCTCCCCTGTTCCAAGGTATCAGTGTGGACTGAGTAGTGTGTTAGTAATTGATTTACCTCTTATCTGATAGCATGGAACCTTCCCCAGCTGTTTAGTAGGAAGGGGAATACCTATCTCAGCCTCCCTGGGTAAACACCATGGCACTCAGATCACTGTCAATTTCTTTCTTTCTCTCTCTCTCTCTCTCTCTCTCTCTCTCTCTCTCTCTCTCTCTCTCTCTCTCTCTCTCTCTCCCCTCTCTCTCTCTCTCTCTCTCTCTCTCTCTCTCTCTATCTGTGTCTCTCTCTCTCTCTCTCTCTCTCTCTCTCTCTCTCACTCACTCTCACTCACTCACTCACTCACTCACTCACTCACTCACTCACTCACTCACTCACTCACTCACTCACTCACTCAAATACATTAAAGGGTGTCACGCCCTGACCAGAGAGAGCCTTTTTATTCTCTATTTTGGTTAGGTCTGGGTGTGACTAGGGTGGGTAATCTAGGTTGTTGTATTTCTATGTTGGCCTGGTGTGGTTCCCAATCAGAGGCAGCTGTTTAGCGTTGTCTCTGATTGGGGATCATATTTCCCCACTGGGTTTGTGTTGTTGTGTCTCCATCGCTTCACGTGTCGTTTGC
>NC_068447.1:13076099-13098599 GCF_023373465.1 Oncorhynchus keta
CTCTCTCCTCTCCCTCTCCACTAACCGTTCATCCATTCTCACTGGTTATGTCATGGCCACTCCATGTCTCTGTCTCTCTCTCTCTCTCTCTCTCTCTCTCTCTCTCTCTCTCTCTCTCTATCTGTGTCTCTGTCTCTCTCTCTCTCTCTCTCTCTCTCTCTCTCTCTCTCTCTCTCTCTCTCTCTCTCTATCTGTGTCTCTGTCTCTCTCTCTCTCTCTCTCTCTCTCTCTCTCTCTCTCTCTCTCCTCTCTCTCTCTCTCTCTCTCTCTCTCTCTCTCTCTCTGTCTCTCCTCTCTCTCTATCTCTCCCTCTCCACTAACCGTTCATCCATTCTCACTGGTTATTACTTTGCAGACAGAGTTCAGTGTGTCAAATCGGAGGGCATGCTGTCCGGTCCTCTGGAAGTCTCTGTGGGGGTGCCACAAGGTTCAATCATCGGGCCGACTCTTTTTTCTGTATATATCAATGATGTTGCTCTTGCTGCGGGCAATTCCCTGATCCACCTCTACGCAGACGACACCATTCTATATACTTTCGGCCCGTCCTTGGACACTGTGCTATCTAACCTCTAAACAAGCTTCAATGCCATACAACACTCCTTCCGTGGCCTCCAACTGCTCTTAAACGCTAGTAAAACCAAATGCATGCTTTTCAACCGTTCGCTGCCTGCACCAGCACGCCCGACTAGCATCACCACCCTGGTTGGTTCCGACCTAGAATATGTGGACATCTATAAGTACCTAGGTGTCTGGCTAGACTGTAAACTCTCCTTCCAGACTCATATCAAACATCTCCAATCGAAAATCAAATCAAGAGTCTGCTTTCTATTCCGCAACAAAGCCTCCTTCACTCACGCTGCCAAACTTACCCTAGTAAAACTAACTATCCTACCGATCCTCGACTTTGGCGATGTCATCTACAAAATTGCTTCCAACACTCTACTCAGCAAACTGGATGCAGTTTATCACAGTGCCATCCGTTTTGTCACTAAAGCACCTTATACCACCCACCACTGCGACTTGTACGCTCTAGTCGGCTGGCCCTCGCTACATATTCGTCGCCAGACCCACTGGCTCCAGGTCATCTACAAGTCCATGCTAGGTAAAGCTCCGCCTTATCTCAGTTCACTGGTCACGATGGCAACACCCATCCGTAGCACGCGCTCCAGCAGGTGTATCTCACTGATCATCCCTAAAGCCAACACCTCATTCGGCCGCCTTTCGTTCCAGTTCTCTGCTGCCTGTGACTGGAATGAATTGCAAAAATCGCTGAAGTTGGAGACTTTTATCTCCCTCACCAACTTCAAACATCTGCTATCTGAGCAGCTAACCGATCGCTGCAGCTGTACATAGTCTATTGGCAAATAGCCCACCCATTTTTACCTACCTCATCCCCATACTGTTTTTATTTATTTACTTTTCTGCTCTTTTGCACACCAATATCTCTACCTGTACATGACCATCTGATCATTTATCACTCCAGTGTTAATCTGCAAAATTGTAATTATTCGCCTACCTCATGCCTTTTGCACACAATGTATATAGACTCCACTTTTTTTTTCTTCCTATCGTGTTATTGACTTGTTAATTGTTTACTCCATGTGTAACTCTGTGTTGTCTGTTCACACTGCTATGCTTTATCTTGGCCAGGTCGCAGTTGCAAATGAGAACTTGTTCTCAACTAGCCTACCTGGTTAAATAAAGGTAAAAAAATAAAATACCACTATTAGAACTAGGGCAGGAGGAAAGTGACTGTGCCTGGCTTATTTATGGTGGGTCTGTTGCACAGGAGGTTGGTGTTGCCTTAATAGGGGAGGATGGGCTCGTGGTAATGGCTGGAGCGCAATAGTATCAAACACATCAAACACCTTTCCAGCCATTATTATGAGCCGTCCTCCCCTCAGCAGCCTCCACTGGTATGATGAGCATCTGCAGTTAGGCTGGAGACTGAAGTAGTTTGCTGCTTCAGGCGCCGGTTGTCCCCACGGAGGGAGAGCTATCTCTGGGATACCCACGAGTCCATGGGCCCCTCCCTACCTGGGGCAGGCTGGATCTGGGGGTCCGCTGTTTGTAATGGATGGGATCCTGTAGGGGAAATAGGGGAGGTACAGGGGACAGATAAAGGTGATGGATGATTGGGCTGAAAGCTCAGGGTCATCAGTGGGGTTGGTTAACTATCTGATGTGACCACTTGAGTTGCACTGTGAGAGAAAGGCCAGAATACTAGACGGGATAGATTTGTCAAAGCTGTCATTGGTGTTTGTTCTCTTTGTGTGTGTGTGTGTGTGTGTGTGTGTGTGTGTGTGTGTGTGTGTGTGTGTGTGTGTGTGTGTGTGTGTGTGTGTGTGTGTGTGTGTGTGTGTGTGTGTGTGTATGTGTGTGTGTGTGTGTGTGTGTGTCGTTACTCTGTGCCGTAATATTACGGGGTATTAAGTGTAGATCAGTGACACACAATCTAAATGGAAGTTATTTTAAATGCAGGCTGTTCGGTGGGGGGGGGGTGAATCCTCTCTGAAGGCACTATATGTGTGTTTTGGTTGTTGAGAGGGAAGCGTCGGTTTAAATTGGTCTATAATAGTCGTTATGTTGCTTCTGGTGACAGCTTTGTCTATGACGTAGAAGGGGGGAACAAAAGGGGGTGAGATTAAAGCCAAGCGGTTTTACACAGCGAGATGAAAGGAGGCCACTCTGTTGCTGTTGCCAATGTGGACCCAAAACAGCCCTCAACACCATCGGCTCAGGCCTATTTTTATAAACACACAACTCCCCTAAACCATAGAGCTGGAGGGACTACAAGACCTTGGGGAGTGTTTCTTGTAATATGAAATCACTTATTTGTTTAAAAATGCGTTCTATTTTTAAATCCCTAGCTCAAGGGGTTACAGTGAAACACTGACTATCCTAGTTCCATGGGAAGTTGTCTCTTAATAAAGAGTTGGGGTTGTTTTCTTTGTGTTTGTAAAGTATGTTTTCTTTTCATCCACAGTTAACAGTGTCTCATCTGATCTAATCGTTAGAGGAGTTTCCTCCTAAGCCGCCCTCTGTGCTGCAGGTCTCCTGTTCTCTCAGTCTGTCTGTCTGTCTGTCTGTCTGTCTGTCTGTCTGTCTGTCTGTCTGTCTGTCTGTCTGTCTGTCTGTCTGTCTGTCTGTCTTTATTCCAATAGCTATCTGTCTGTCTGTCTTTATTCCAATAGCTATCTGTCTGTCTTTATTCCAATAGCTATCTGTCTGTCTTTATTCCAATAGCTATCTGTCTGTCTTTATTCCAATAGCTATCTGTCTGTCTTTATTCCAATAGCTATCTGTCTGTCTTTATTCCAATAGCTATCTGTCTGTCTTTATTCCAATAGCTATCTCTGCCACACGTCAATCTGCCTGTACCCCCCTGGAGATTTGTCTCCATGTGATCTCTACTCTTTATAATCCCTCCTGGCAGCGCTAACAGTGATGTGATTGTGGTGGGTTGTCATGACATCAGGCTGACTGTCTATGTGGCAGCAGGTGGACCTGCCACCTTCTCCCACTCCTGAGACAGACCTGTGGAGGGGCGGGTGGTTGTGTGTGCGTGTGTGTGTGTGTGTGTGTGTGTGTGTGTGTGTGTGTGTGTGTGTGTGTGTGTGTGTGTGTGTGTGTGTGTGTGTGTGTGTGTGTGTGTGTGTGTGTGTGTGTGTGTGTGTGTGTGTGTGTGTTTGTGCGTGCGTGCGTGTGTTTGTGCGTGCGTGTGTTTGTGCAAGGGCTGGGAAGGGCTGGCAGGGAAGGGAAGGGCTGGCAGGGCAGGGAAGGGAAGGGCTGGCAGGGAAGGGCTGGCAGGGCAGGGAAGGGACGGGAAGGGCTGGCAGGGCAGGGCAGGGAAGGGCTGGCAGGGAAGGGAAGGGCTGGCAGGGCAGGGAAGGGAAGAGCTGGCAGGGAAGGGCAGGGAAGGGCTGGCAGGGAAGGGAAGGGCTGGCAGGGAAGGGCTGGCAGGACAGGGAAGGGCTGGCAGGGCAGGGAAGGGCTGGCAGGGAAGGGAAGGGCTGGCAGGGCTGGCAGGGAAGAGCTGGCAGGGAAGGGCAGGGAAGGGCTGGCAGGGAAGGGAAGGGCTGGAAGGGCTGGCAGGGAAGGGAAGGGCTGGCAGGGAAGGGAAGGGAAGAGCTGGCAGGGAAGGGCAGGGAAGGGCTGGCAGGGAAGGGAAGGGCAGGGGTGGCAGGGCAGGGCAGGGGTGGCAGAGCAGGGCTGGCAGGGCAGGGCTGGCAGGGAAGGGCTGGCAGAGCAAGGCTGGCAGGGCAGGACTGGCAAGGTGGAGCAGGGCTGGCAGGGAAGGGCTGGCAGGGAAGGGCTGGCAGAGCAGGGCTGGCAGGGAAGGGCTGGCAGAGCAGGGCTGGCAGGGAAGGGCTGGCAGAGCAGGGCTGGGAAGGGCTGGCAGGGCAGGGCTGGCAGGGCAGGGCTGGCAGGGAAGGGCTGGCAGAGCAAGGCTGGCAGGGCAGGACTGGCAGGGTGGAGCAGGGCTGGCAGAGCAGGGCTGGCAGGGAAGGGCTGGCAGGGCAGGGAAGGGCTGGCAGGGCAGGGAAGGGCTGGCAGGGCAGGGAAGGGCTGGCAGGGAAGGGAAGGGCTGGCAGGGAAGGGCTGGCAGGGCAGGGAAGGACTCGCAGGGAAGGGAAGGGCTGGCAGGGAAGGGCTGGCAGGGAAGGGAAGGGCTGGCAGGGCAGGGAAGGGAAGGGAAGGGCTGGCAGGGAAGGGAAGGGCTGGCAGGGCAGGGAAGGGAAGAGCTGGCAGGGAAGGGCAGGGAAGGGCTGGCAGGGAAGGGAAGGGCTGGCAGGGAAGGGAAGGGAAGGGCTGGCAGGGAAGGGCTGGCAGGACAGGGAAGGGACGGGAAGGGCTGGCAGGGCAGGGCAGGGAAGGGCTGGCAGGGAAGGGAAGGGCTGGCAGGGCAGGGAAGGGAAGAGCTGGCAGGGAAGGGCAGGGAAGGGCTGGCAGGGAAGGGAAGGGAAGGGCTGGCAGGGAAGGGAAGGGAAGGGCTGGCAGGGAAGGGCTGGCAGGACAGGGAAGGCAAGGGCTGGCAGGGCAGGGAAGGGCTGGCAGGGAAGGGAAGGGCTGGCAGGGCAGGGAAGGGCTGGCAGGGAAGGGAAGGGCTGGCAGGGAAGGGAAGGGAAGAGCTGGCAGGGAAGGGCAGGGAAGGGCTGGCAGGGAAGGGAAGGGCAGGGAAGGGCTGGCAGGGAAGGGAAGGGCAGGGAAGGGAAGGGCTGGCAGGGCAGGGAAGGGAAGGGCTGGCAGGGAAGGGCTGGCAGGGAAGGGAAGGGAAGGGCTGGCAGGGAAGGGCTGGAAGGGCTGGCAGGGAAGGGCTGGGAGAGCTGGGGAAGGGAAGGGCAGGGAAGGGCTGGCAGGGAAGGGAAGGGAAGGGCTGGCAGGGAAGGGAAGGGCTGGCAGGGCATGGAAGGGAAGGGCTGGCAGGGAAGGGAAGGGAAGGGCTGGCATGGAAGGGCTGGCAGGACAGGGAAGGGAAGGGCTGGCAGGGCAGGGCAGGGAAGGGCTGGAAGGGAAGGGAAGGGCTGGCAGGGCAAGGAAGGGAAGAGCTGGCAGGGCAGGGAAGGGCTGGCAGGGAAGGGAAGGGAAGAGCTGGCAGGGAAGGGAAGGGCTGGCAGGGCAGGGAAGAGCTGGCAGGGAAGGGAAGGGCTGGCAGGGCAGGGAAGGGAAGGGAAGAGCTGGCAGGGAAGGGCTGGCAGGGCAGGGAAGGGAAGGGAAGGGCAGGGAAGGGAAGGGCTGGCAGGGAAGGGAAGGGAAGAGCTGGCAGGGAAGGGAAGAGCTGGCAGGGAAGGGCAGGGCTGGCAGGGCAGGGAAGGGCTGGCAGGGCAGGGAAGGGAAGGGAAGAGCTGGCAGGGAAGGGAAGGGCTGGCAGGGAAGGGAAGGGAAGGGCTGGCAGGGAAGGGAAGGGAAGAGCTGGCAGGGAAGGGAAGGGCTGGCAGGGCAGGGAAGGGAAGGGAAGAGCTGGCAGGGAAGGGAAGGGCTGGCAGGGAAGGGAAGGGAAGAGCTGGCAGGGAAGGGAAGGGCTGGCAGGGCAGGGAAGGGAAGGGAAGAGCTGGCAGGGAAGGGCTGGCAGGGCAGGGAAGGGAAGGGAAGAGCTGGCAGGGAAGGGAAGGGCTGGCAGGAAGGGAAGGGCTGGCAGGGCAGGGAAGGGAAGGGAAGAGCTGGCAGGGAAGGGAAGGGAAGAGCTGGCAGGGAAGGGAAGGGCTGGCAGGGCAGGGAAGGGAAGGGAAGAGCTGGCAGGGAAGGGAAGGGCTGGCAGGGCAGGGAAGGGAAGGGAAGAGCTGGCAGGGAAGGGAAGGGCTGGCAGGGAAGGGAAGGGAAGGGCTGGCAGGGAAGGGAAGGGAAGGGAAGAGCTGGCAGGGAAGGGAAGGGAAGGGCTGGCAGGGCAGGGAAGGGAAGGGAAGAGCTGGCAGGGAAGGGAAGGGCTGGCAGGGAAGGGCTGGCAGGGAAGGGAAGGGAAGAGCTGGCAGGGAAGGGAAGGGAAGGGCTGGCAGGGAAGGGAAGGGCTGGCAGGGAAGGGAAGGGCTGGCAGGGCAGGGCAGGGAAGGGCTGGCAGGGCAGGGAAGGGAAGGGCTGGCAGGGAAGTGCTGGCAGGGCAGGGCTGGCAGGGAAGGGAGCTGGCAGGGCAGGGAAGGGCTGGCAGGGCAGGGAAGGGAAGGGAAGACCTGGCAGGGAAGGGAAGGGCTGGCAGGGAAGGGAAGGGCTGGCAGGGCAGGGAAGGGCTGGCAGGGAAGGGCTGGCAGGGCAGGGAAGGGCTGGCAGGGCAGGGAAGGGCTGGCAGGGCAGGGCTGGCAGGGAAGGGAAGGGCTGGCAGGGAAGGGCTGGCAGGGCAGGGAAGGGCTGGAAGGGAAGGGCTGGCAGGGCAGGGCTGGCAGGGCAGGGAAGGGCTGGCAGGGCAGGGAAGGGCTGGAAGGGAAGGGCTGGCACAGTTTCCACACAGCTCTGAGTCTATGCATATAGTTCTGTATTTATTTATGTTTATTTTCATGGTTGTTGAATGGTTGATGGTTATTAGATGGTTGATGGTTGTGTAGCTTAGGTATCATACCTCCTGCCTGCTGGCTCTATAGACTAACGGGGTGGTGACAACGAGAGTCTACAGTATGTCATTAGGTATCATACCTCCTGCCTGCTGGCTCTATAGACTAATGGGGTGGTGACAGCGAGAGTCTACAGTATGTCATCAGGTATCATACCTCCTACCTGCTGGCTCTATAGACTAACGTGGTGGTGACAACGAGAGTCTACAGTATGTCATTGTCAGGGGATACCTACTCTAATGGCACCACTCCATCCAGAACTACTGAACTGGTTCTGTTTATGTTCTGTTTACACAACACAAAATTCCACCCAGTCTAGTTTCCGGCCCAAGTCACAATGGCACCATCCCAAAAAGCCTAGAAGTCCCCTTCTGTCCTGGAAGTCCCCTTCTGTCCCCACCCAGAAACACAGTCTTCTTCCTCTCTTCTCATTATTTAATCAGCCTTTTTTTATACAGTATGTCTTAGAAGCAAAGACATAAGACAAATGGAGAAAGCAACTGTACTCAGTTGTGTGTGTGTGTGTGTGTGTGTGTGTGTGTGTGTGTGTGTGTGTGTGTGTGTGTGTGTGTGTGTGTGTGTGTGTGTGTGTGTGTGTGTGTGTGTGTGTGTGTGTGTGTGTGTGTGTGTGTGTGTGTGTGTGTGTGTGTGTGTGTGTGTGTCTGTAACACCATATCTGTCATGGGCTGCCCTACAGAGACAGAGATAGATGTTAAGGCATTGAGTGTTGTGAGGATGTGACGTCTCTAGCCACAAATGGAGTGTGAGAGCTCTGTTCTGTTGGGTTGAAACTCGCTGACTGCTAACTCAATTTGTCTCTCCATGTCCATATTGAGTTAGCCAAGCGTTCTAAAGGCTCTTAACTTAATCTCCTCATCCTCCTGCTTCTGCCCCTCCTCTCCCTCCTCCTCCTCCTCCTCCTCCTCCTCCTCCTCCTCCTCCTCCTCCCTGTCTCACCCTCCTCCTCCTCTTGCTCCTCTTCCTCCTCGTCTTCCTTCCCCTAGTTTTCCTTTTCCTCGTCGTCCTCCTCCTTCCCATCCTCCCCCTTTTCCTTCCTCTCCTCCCCCTTCTCCCCTCCTCCTTCCTCCTCGTCGTCCTCCTCCCCTCCTCCTTCCCATCCTCTCCTTCTCCTTCATCTCCTCCCCCTTCTCCTCCTCCTTCCCCTTCTCCTCTTCTTCCTCCCTCTCCTTCTCCTCCCCCTTCTCCCCCTCCTCCTTCTCCTCTTCCTCCTCCCTCTCCTTCTCCTCCTCCTCCTTGTGGTCATTTTCCTCCCCCACCTCCTTCTCCTCCCACTCCTTCAGGGATGCAAATTAGTCACCTTTTGGCAAAATGTGTGGTTTTAAATCCAAAATAGGTGACCTATGTGATTCGTGTAGATCCAATGAGAAAAGTTTGGGGGGGGGGGTTGGATCACTACTGGCTGTAAGTGAACAAGTGATGCGCGTTTGGAGGAGTACTGGCTGTAATCCAAGGCTCAGACAATCATTCACATAACAGCAAAATGCAGCGCAGCACTCGACTGAAGAGAGAAGAGAACCAATTTACCAGTTACAGCAGCGTCCCCCCTGGACAATAATTAAGAGGTAACACTGGGTGAGAAGCCTGACCACGCAGCCAGGGATGAGAAGGTGATGAAGCGTACTTCATGAGCCAAAACTGAAAGTTTGAGGTGAGGGAGAAAGTGTGGTGGAACGAGTATTAGCATTGTTAAGTATCTTGTTAGCTGGATCAAATTCTTCCTTAGCTAGCCAGAGAAATGTTGAGCAACATTAGCCAACTTATCTGATCAAATGATTGAGTTTATGGTGTGAACATTAGCTTGCTTATAAAGTCAGACAGCTAACGTTAGATAGCTAACTTTACAACATCAGATGAACTAACATAGTAACCTAACCAATTCGCTATAGTATTAACTGGTATACGACTCCTTGCCGTTCAAGTTATAACGTTAGTTACTTACTGAACTCTGGCAATCTGTGTGAAATGTTAACTAGCTAACGAACTAACCACTAACTGTTAAGTAATGTTTTCCCACTACAGTATGTGGTTAATTTTCAGAATGAGAGAATGTAGGTGTAAATGAGGCGTTGCTTATTAAACAAGTGGATTCAGGGATCGAGTGGAGCTGGAGCCGGGCCTGGTTTAACCTGGATGCCACTATAGAGGTGAAAGGAACACCACTTTCCCTCTTCCTCACTTTTGCTGGCACATTGTAGAACAGGTGTCCATAGGCAGAACGTGTACAATGTAATAATGTGCACTGTAGCCCAAAGGTATTGCTTTTGTTGTGTTGAACTTGACAGTAACACGTGTGTGTGTGTGTGTGTGTGTGTGTGTGTGTGTGTGTGTGTGTGTGTGTGTGTGTGTGTGTGTGTGTGTGTGTGTGTGTGTGTGTGTGTGTGTGTGTGTGTGTGTGTGTGTGTGTGTGTGTGTGTGTGTGTGTGTGTGTGTGTGTGAGGGGGGATTATAAAAATGTTTACTCTGCTCCCCCTCCTGCTCCTCTCCCCCCTGCTCCTCTCCCTCCTCCCCCTCCCCCTCCTCCTCCACCTCCTCATCCCCCTCCACCCCCTCCCCCTGCTCCTCTTCCTCATCATCCTCCTGTTATTGATTGGCCTGAATAAAGAGTTCTAGAGTTTGACATGACTCTGAGCAGAACCACATGGATGCTGGAGATTTGTGGGCTCATGTTTCAGAGGGTTAGGGTTCCATGGGGTTAGTCTGGGTTCAGGGGTCAAAGGCTTTGTAGCCTGTGAGGTAACCTGACCTGGGTAAGGGTTTGGAGCAAAACAACAGCATTTTGACTGTGCAGTCGTTCAACACATGCAACAAACACACACACACACACACACATGCGCACGCACGCACACATATACACACACACACACACATGCGCACGCACGCACACATATACACACACACACACACATGCGCACGCACGCACACATATACACACACACACACACACACACATGCAAACAAAAGCTTTCAGGCTTTGCATTCCAAAAAGTCATTTGAAATTCTTTGCTCAACTTTCCCATGACAAATCTCTTTAGGATGCCCTCGTCTCCTTTTCCCACCGCCTTCCCTTTCTCCATTTCCCCCCCTTTGCCAAACCCCCTGTTGCTCTCTCTTCCCCTGCCTCTCTCTCTTCCCCTGCCTCTCTCTCTTCCCCTGCCTCTCACTATTCCCCTGCCTCTCTCTCTCTCTTCCCCTGCCTCTCTCTCTTCCCCTGCCTCTCACTCTTCCCCTGCCTCTCTCTCTCTCTCTCTCTTCCCCTGCCTCTCTCTCTCTCTCTCTTCCCCTGCCTCTCTCTATTCCCCTGCCTCTCTCTCTCTCTCTCTCTTCCCCTGCCTCTCTCTCTTCCCCTGTCTCTCTCTCTCTTCTCCTGCCTCTCTCTCTTCTCCTGCCTCTCTCTCTTCTCCTGCCTCTCTCTCTTCTCCTGCCTCTCTATCTTCCCCTGCCTCTCTCTCTTCCCCTGCCTCTCTCTCTTCCACTGCCTCTCTCTCTCTCTCTTCCCCTGCCTCTCTCTCTCTCTCTCTTCCCCTGCCTCTCTCTCTTCCCCTGCCTCTCTCTCTCTCTCTCTCTCTCTTCCCCTGCCTCTCTCTTCCCCTGCCTCACTCTCTTCCACTTCCTCTCTCTCTCTCTCTTCCCCTGCCTCTCTCTCTCTCTCTCTTCCCCTGCCTCTCTCTCTTCCCCTGCCTCTCTCTCTCTCTCTCTCTTCCCCTGCCTCTCTCTCTTCCCCTGCCTCTCTCTCTTTCCCCTGCCTCTCTCTCTCCTCTCTCTCTCTCTCTCTCTCTCTCTCTCTCTCTCTCTCTCTCTCTCTCTCTCTCTCTCTCTCTCTCTTCCCCTGCCTCTCTCTCTCTTCCCCTGCCTCTCTCTCTTCCCCTGCCTCTCTCTATCTCTCTCTCTTCCCCTGCCTCTCTCTCTCTTCCCCTGCCTTTCTCTCTTCCTCTGCCGCTGCCCCTCTCTCTCTCTCTTCCCCTGCCTCTCTCTCTTCCCCTGCCTCTCTCTCTCTTCTCCTGCCTCTCTCTCTTCCCCTGCCTCTCTCTCTTCCCCTGCCTCTGCCTCTCTCTCTCTCTTCCCCTGCCTCTCTCTCTTCCCCTGCCTCTCTCTCTTCCCTTGCCTCTCTCTCTTCTCCTGCCTCTCTCTCTCTCTCTTCTCCTGCCTCTCTCTCTTCCCCTGCCTCTCTCTCTTCCCCTGCCTCTGCCTCTCTCTCTCTCTCTTCCCCTGCCTCTCTCTCTTCCCCTGCCTCTCTCTCTTCCCCTGCCTCTCTCTCTTCCCTTGCCTCTCTCTCTTCCCCTGCCTCTCTCTCTCTCTGTCCTGCTGTAGGACCATTAGGCTATATGGTTTCGATGGGATAGATAGTGTTTCAGCAATACGATTGGCCATTTTGATCCCTCTTGTTGCGAACAGTGTGGTCCATGGGAGTGTGAGTGGTCGTTAGGGTCAGAATGGGTATGAGGGTGAATGGTCATACGGTTCTTAGGGAGGAGACTGGTCAGTGTGGTTGAGAGTGGTCCTTGAGGTCCACAAGCGTGTAAGCACGGTCAGATCAGGATCACTCCCCGTGCTGTGGTATTCACACTCTGGTCCAACAATAACCGCAGGCAGAACAGAACCCACTCACAAACGGGATGAGAATATACTGGAATACTGGAATATACTCTATACTCAATATCAATCTGTTTACACAAGAGTTGGGTATATTCTCTCTACCTCCCTCTCTCTCTCTCTCTCCCACTCTCCTTCCACTCTCTCTCTCTCTCTCTCTCCCTCTCACTCACTCTAATTCAATTGGCTTTCTTTCATTCTCACTCTCAGCACCAAGTCCAGTTCCACCCTGTTCTAAAGCTCATGCCTGTCATTGTCTCTGTTTTCAGAGATGTAAAGTTTTGAGTGAAAAGCGCTCCACTATGGAAGCCCGGACCGACTGTGTTAGGATGAATAACCGTGAACTCCCCCGGGAGGATGAGGACAGCTGAAGAGGGGGGAAGCATAGAGAGAGGGAGAAGATGAGTGAAAAAAGCCCTGCGAAAAGGAGTGTGAATTTTCCCCGGTGTTAGTGGCTGGGCAGTGGGGACACTGTATGCTTTTGTCTGCAGGCAGTGCTGAGCCAAACAGGATTAGAGGAGGAGAGGAGGCTCTAGCAACAGAACAAAGCAGCCCACAAGGCACGTGATCTGGGCCTGGCTGGTGCTGTAGCCCGTCCCTCTGGTTCTGCACCACCATCCAGAGAGACACACTGTAGGCCTCTTCGTCCCATACTACCAACTACCATCCAGACAGAACGGTTTCATTCATTTCATTTTGTATTATAAGCCTCCCCTTCCTAATGAATGACATTATGGTCCCTCATTAACTCACAGACATCCCTATGCGCTCACTCCTCCCTCCCTCCCTGCCTCCCTCCTGCCTCCAGCTTCTGGCTATCAATAAGATCCTATAGAAGAGACCAGAGTAGACCTCAATCACTTTCAATATGGCTGCTCTCCTCATCTACCAAGTAGTAATGAGGTACAGATGGAAACTGCCTCGTGGCTAGCCACTGCCCACTGGCCTGACGACTGGTTAATGTCTAGCCACTGCCCACTGGCCTGACGACTGGTTAATGTCTAGCCACTGCCCACTGGCCTGACGACTGGTTAATGTCTAGCCACTGCCCACTGGCCTGATGACTGGTTAATGTCTAGCCACTGCCCACTGGCCTGACGACTGGCTGGAGGCTAACCACTGCCCACTGGCCTGACGACTGGCTGGAGGCTAGCCACTGCCCACTGGCCTGACAACTGGCTAGTGTCTAGCCACTGCCCACTGGCCTGATGACTGGCTGGAGGCTAACCACTGCCCACTGGCCTGACGACTGGCTAGTGTCTAGCCACTGCCCCCTGGCCTGACGACTGGTTAATGTCTAGCCACTGCCCACTGGCCTGACGACTGGCTAGTGTCTAGCCACTGCCCCCTGGCCTGACGACTGGCTGGAGGCTAGCCACTGCCCCCTGGCCTGACGACTGGTTAATGTCTAGCCACTGCCCACTGGCCTGACGACTGGCTAGTGTCTAGCCACTGCCCCCTGGCCTGACGACTGGCTGGAGGCTAGCCACTGCCCACTGGCCTGACGACTGGCTGGAGGCTAGCCACTGCCCACTGGCCTGACGACTGGTTAATGTCTAGCCACTGCCCACTGGCCTGACGACTGGCTGGAGGCTAGCCACTGCCCACTGGCCTGACGACTGGTTAATGTCTAGCCACTGCCCACTGGCCTGACGACTGGCTGGAGGCTAGCCACTGCCCACTGGCCTGACGACTGGCTGGAGGCTAGCCACTGCCCACTGGCCTGACGACTGGCTGGAGGCTAGCCACTGCCCACTGGCCTGACGACTGGCTGGAGGCTAGCCACTGCCCACTGGCCTGACGACTGGCTGGAGGCTAGCCACTGCCCACTGGCCTGACGACTGGCTGGAGGCTAGCCACTGCCCACTGGCCTGACGACTGGCTGGAGGCTAGCCACTGCCCACTGGCCTGACGACTGGCTGGAGGCTAGCCACTGCCCACTGGCCTGACGACTGGTTAATGTCTAGCCACTGCCCACTGGCCTGACGACCGGTTAATGTCTAGCCACTGCCCACTGGCCTGACGACTGGCTGGAGGCTAGCCACTGCCCACTGGCCTGACGACTGGTTGGAGGCTAGCCACTGCCCACTGGCCTGACGACTGGTTAATGTCTAGCCACTGCCCACTGGCCTGACGACTGGTTAATGTCTAGCCACTGCCCACTGGCCCGACGACTGGCTGGGTGAGGCAGTCCCATCTCACTCAACACACACACCTCACCTGTGTGACCACCAACTGACAGACAAGGGTGCAGCCCACACGCACAAAGACACACAAACATACACACACATACACAAAGACACACAAACACAGACCGGTTGGTTTGGTTTCTCAGCCCTGAGAATAATAACTTCATAGCGCCAGGGTTTCCCTCTGACTGTGTAATAGCTGTAATCAAGGCTGAAATGAGCATGGCCTGCTGACACTTCCACACATCTGAAAGGAGATGGTGTGGCTGTGCAGCTGTTCATCTGAGCCCATGGCAGACGTGTGCTTGTTGACTGGGGGCGCGCCACTGCATGGTCCTTACTATCAAAGCCTGCCAGAATGATGGCGTTCCTAATGCATTTTCCCCTTTGTGGTGAAACACAGAGGTCATATTCTGTACTGTCGCTCTGTCTATTTACTCTACTCACTCATGTACTCTACCTATCCTATACAGTACGGCACATTCTGCCATATTCCTTATCAATGTGAATGGCATGTCTGGATGACTGAGGGTCCAGACAGATGGTGTGTGTGTCCTCTGTTCCCTAATCAAATCACTGTGATAGCACTGTACCCCCCCACACCACACACACACACACACACACACACACACACACACACACACACACACACACACACACACACACACACACACACACACACACACACCTTACAAGTCTGGACATGAGCTCGTCCCAGGACAGCCCACCCCATAGAGGAGCAATGTTTCCACAACAGCCCCCCACACCCTCATCCTCACTTCCTCCCAGTCTGTCACAATCTGATTACAATGCGTCTTTTAATCGTCTACAGTTGTCTAAAAATGTGGGCACAACCGGAATGTGGACAAGATCAGGACAAAGGCAGCATGTTAGAACCAGGTCTAAACAGGGCTTATGTCTGTGAGTAGTTCTGACCCTCTAGGCAGGAGGAGTTGAGTAAACAGAACAGAAGTCTGTGGAACCAGTTATTTAATAGTCATGTGTTTGGCCATGGTCATGAAAGACACTACATCCATATGTATGTGTATACAGTGTGTGTGTATTTATTTGCGTTCCCCAATGTAAACTCTCCGTCAGTAGAGGCGATTCTGACTTTTTTTTCTTCTGTGCTTCTCCGATGTGACCGCTGTGTTGGTATTTCCTGTTTTCACTATGGAGAGATGCCCTTTGAACTCTCCAACAGGCGCTCCCCCAGGACACCCCCACTCTCGACACTCAGGGCCCCACCCCTTTTTCCCAGCATCCCTCAGAGCAACAACAACACAAATCCACTCATGGATGTTTGTTTTTAATCAATATCCCAAATGTCATTTGTATTTTCGCAAATATTTGTCTCTGACTGCCATAAGGTATTACAGTCAAATGCTTGTCCACATGGTAGCACCCTACACAACAGGCAGGCACTTAAACACACACCGCCTGAGCAACTGACACAACATTGTGTTGTTATCTATTGACCAAAGTGTCAATGTGAGAGAGACAGAAGATAGAGAGAGAGAGGGAGGAGCAGGATAGACGGAGGAGGAGGATAGAGGTATGACAGACCACATATTCACCCTGCACGCCCTAATTGACAAACAAACAAACCAAAACAAAGTCTTCTCATGCTTTGTTGATTTCAAAAATCTTTTAACTCAATTTGGCATGAGGGTCTGCTATAAAAAATTGATGGAAGGCGGTGTTGGGGGGGAAATACTAATTCCATCCAGACACCGTTGCCCTAGAGCACACAAAAAACGATACATACCTCAGCCTAAACATCAGCGCCACAGGTAACTTCCACAAAGCTGTGAACGATCTGAGAGACAAGGTAAGAAGGACCTTCTATGCCATCAAAAGGAACATCAAATTCATAATACCAATTAGGATTTGGCTAAAAATATTTGAATCAGTTTTAGAACCCATTGCCCTTTATGGTTGTGAGGTCTGGGATCCGTTCACCAACCAATAATTCACAAAATGGGACAAACACCAAGTTGAGATGCTGTATGCAGAAATCAGCAAAAAATATTCTGTGTACAATGTAAAACACCAAATAATTCATTCAGAGCAGAATTAGGCCGATACCCGCTAATTATCAAAATCCAGAAAAGAGACGTTAAAATCTACAACCATCTAAAAGGAAGTGAATCCCAAACCTTTCATGACAAAGCCATCACCTACAGAGAGATTAACCTGGAGAAGAGTCCCCTAAGCAAGCTGGTCCTGGGGCTCTGTTCACAAACACACCCCACATAGCCCCAGGACAGCAACAGCAACACAATTAGACTCAACCAAATCATGAGAAAGCAAAAAAATATCAACTTGACACATTGGAAAGAATTTACCAAAAAAACATAGCAAACTGGAATGCTATTTGGCCGTAAACAGAGAGTATACAGTGGCAGAATACCTGACCAGTGTGACGGACCATAAAATTATCAGACTCCAGTCACCCAAGTTATAGGCTGTATTCTCTGCTACCGCACAGCAAGCGGTACCGGAGCGCCAAGTCTAGGACCAAAAGGCTCCTCAACTGCTTTTAACCCCAAACCATAAGACTGCTGAATAATTCGTAAAATCGCCACCAGACAATTTACAATGACCCCCCTCTTTTTGTACACTGCTGCTACTCGCTGTTTGTTACCTATGCATAGTCACTTTGCCCCCACCTACATGTACAGATTACCTCAACTAGCCTGTACCACCGCACACTGACTCGGTACTGGTGCCCCCTGTATATAGTCTCATTATTGTTATTCTTATTGTGTTACTTTTTATTATTACTTTTTATTTTAGTCTACTTGGTAACTATTTTCTTCTTCTTGAACTGCACTGTTTAAGGGCTTGTAAGTCAGCATTTCACTGTTGTTTAAGGGCTTATAAGTCAGCATTTCACAGTAAAATCTACACTTGTTGTATTCGGCGCATGTGGCAAATAATGTTTGATTTGATTTGACCAAAAATTACGGAAAGCTTTGACTATGTACCGACTCAGTCAGCATAACCTTGCTATTGAGAGAGGCCGTTGTAGGCAGACCTGGCTCTCGAGAGAAGACAGGCTATGTGCACACTGCCCACAAAATGAGGTGGAAACTGAGCTGCACTTCCTAACCTCCTGGCAAATGTATGAACATATTAGAGACACATATTTCCCTCAGATTACACAGACCCACAAAGAATTTGAAAACAAATCCAATTTGGATAAACTCCCATATCTATTGGGTGAAATACCACAGAGAGCGAGAGAGAGAGAGAGAGAGGGGAGAGAGAGAGAGAGAGAGAGAGAGAGAGAGAGAGAGAGGGAGAGAGGGAGAGAGGTAGAGAGAGAGGGACAGAGAGAGAGAGAGAGGTAGAGAGAGAGGGACAGAGAGAGAGAGAGAGGTAGAGAGAGAGGGAGAGAGAGAGAGAGAGAGAGAGAGAGAGAGAGAGAGGTAGAGAGAGGGAGAGAGAGAGAGAGAGAGAGAGAGAGAGAGAGAGAGAGAGAGAGAGAGAGAGAGAGAGAGAGAATATACCCAACTCTTGCGTAAACAGATTGATATTACACAAGCTAGTATGGATCATAGCTACATGTCATTCTCACACCCAAGAGAAACATACTCATACCCACATGTACATCAACACAAAGGAAACACACATAGAAGCTGTCTAGGTCACCCGTTCTCCTGAGAGTGTGTAAGGGGATGTGGATGTTAGACTGATAGAGAACAAGTGAAATGACGTTTTAACAGTTAAAAATGTAGAGAAGAGAAAACAGACCGGAGGCTGTTTTTTTTTTAAGTGTGGAAGGATAAGTGCAGAACACAAAAGAAAGGGAGCGTGGAAATGGAGAGATGTTGAAAGATGAAGAGAAAAGTAATGAGAGAGAGTGAGGGGGGTGAAGTAGAGTGAGGAAGACAAGGAGAGAAAGGATGTTTGAGAGAATGTATGAATCTTTAAGAGTAGAGAGGTGAAGTACTAGAGTAAAGGTGTAGCTAGTGATAGAAGGTTTTCTATTCTAGCAAAGTACTTCAATCTTTGTGAGAAGGTGAGAGATGTTGTGAGAGAGGTGGAGATGAGACTTAGTGAGAGAAAAGAACAGTTGAGAGTGGTGGAGAGGGTACTGAAGTACCCAATGTTGGAGAAGAGGGTATTGTGGTGGTGAGAGGATGATCCTTGAGAGGACAGAGAGAGTAGAGTAGGACCGTAGTAGTGTGAGAGGGGAGGGGAGGGGAGGGGAGGAGGGGAGGGGGGGGAGAGGAGAGGAGAGGAGAGGAGAGGAGGGGAGAGGAGAGGAGAGGAGAGGAGGGGAGAGGAGAGGAGGGAGAGGAGGAGGAGAGGAGGAGAGGAGGAGAGGAGAGGAGGGGAGGGGAGGGAGGGGAGGGGAGGAGAGGAGAGGAGGGGAGAGGAGAGGAGGAGAGGGAGGGGAGAGGAGAGGAGAGGAGAGGAGAGGGTATGTTGGTCTTTTATTCAGATCCCCATTAGCTGTTGTGAAAGCAGAAACTACTCTTCCTGGGGTTCACACAAAACATATCAAAAGAGAACCATGATTCTCTCCCAGAAGCTTGGCTGGTGCGTAAAATCCACGAATTCAGACAAACTAAAGGTGTTATAGGTTCGCACACAAAACATGTAGCATGACATAATACAGAACGTTAATAAACAAGAACAACTCAAGGACAGAACTACACCATTTAATAATGGCAAACATAATGGCAAACATAATGGCAAACATAGCCTATATATCAATACATACACACAAAAGATCTATATCAAATAGGGGAGTGGCGCTGTGCCGTGAGGTGTTGCTTCATCTGTTTTTTTAAACCAGGTTTGCTGTTCATTTGAGCAATATGAGATGGAAGTGAGTTCCATGCAATAAGGCTCTATATAATACTGTCCACTTTGTTGAATTTGTTCTGGATTTGGGGACTGTGAAAAGACCCCTGGTGCCATGTCTGGTGGGGTAAGTGTTTGTGTCAGAGCTGTGTGTGTAAGTTGAATATGAGAACAATTTGGAATGTTCAATACATTGTTTCTTATAAAAAGAAGTGATGCAGTCAGTCTCTCCTCAGAGTCTGGCAGCATAGTATTTATATCAGCCCTCTGATTACAATGAAGAGCAAGACATGCAGCTTAACTTGGTCTTTCTTTGCAGCACTTGACCATGACTGGATAATAATCAAGGTAAGACAAGACTAGAGCCTGCAACACTTGATTTTTGTAGTGTGGTGTCAAAAAAGCGTGTATTTTTATTATGGAAAGACCACTCCCCGTCCTTACAACCACTGCATCTGTTTTGACCATGACAGTTTACACCAAGCAATTTCCTCTCCTCAACTTGTTCAACAGCTCTACATTCATTACCAGATTCAGCTGAGGTCTAGAGGTTAGGGAATGATTTCTGCCAAATACAATGCTCTTAGTTTTAGAGATGTTCAGGACCAGTTTATTATTGGCCACCCTTTTCCAGAACGGACTGCAACTTCTTGTTAATGTTTTTTTGTGACTGTCGTAGCTGTATTTGCTGACACTTATATGGTTGAATCATCAGCATACAAGGACACACAGGCTTTGTTTAATGCCAGTGGCAGGTCATTGGTAAAGATATAAAAAAGTAGAGGACCTAGAGAGCTGCCCTGTGGTACACCTGACACTACATGTTTGACATTAGAGAAGTTACCATTAAAGAAACCCCTCTGAGTTCTATTCTATACACTACATGACCAAAATAATGTGGACACCTGTTAGTCGAACATCTCATTCCAAAATCATGGGCATCAATATGGAGTTGGTCCCCCGTTTGCTGTAATAACAGCCTCCACTCTTCCTTCCACACCGATCTGGACAAAACATTTCTGTATGGATTCTCCTGGCATCCGCCAAACCCAGATTCACCCAAGTCATAGACTGTTCTCTCTGCTACCGCACGGGATGCGATACCGGAACACCAAGTCTAGGTCCAACAGGCTCCTTAACAGCTTCTAACCCCAAGTCATATGACTGCTGAACAATTAATAAAATGGCCACCCGGACTATTTACATTGACCCCCCCACCCCCCTTTGTTTTTACACTGCTGCTTGTCACGCCCTGGCCATAGAGAGGTTTTTATTCTCTTTTTTGGTTAGGCCAGGGTGTGACTCGGGTGGGCATTCTAGTTTCTTTATTTCTATCTTTTCTATTTCTTTGTTTTTGGCCGGGTGTGGTTCCCAATCAGAGGCAGCTGTCTATCGTTGTATCTGATTGGGATAGGGATTGGGATCCTTAGGTAGTCCTTTTTCCCCTCTTTCATTTGTGGGTTCTTAATTTTGCACTAGTTGTTATTTTGCCCTGCAGAACGTCACGTTCGTATTTTGTTTTGTTGTTGTCGGTGTTCAGTTAAATAATAAATAGAATGAACACGTACCACGCTGCGCTTTGGTCCACTTCTTCCCATGACGATCGTGACACTGCTACTGTTTATTATCTATGCATAGTCACTTTACCCCTATCTACATGTACAAATTACCTTGACTATCCTGTATATAGCCTTGTTGTTATTTTATAGTTACTTTTTATTTCATTTTTTACTTTAGTTTATTCAGTAAATATTTTCTTAACTCTATTTCTTGAGCTGCACTGTTGGTTAATGGCTTGTAAGTAAGCATTTTACAGTAACCTGTTGTTTTTGACACGTAAAATCAAATCAAATTTGATTTGAGGTTAAAGATATGACTGATAGGTGTCTGCTACCATCCTCAGTAACTTTCCATCTAAATTGTCAATGCCAGGAGGTTTGTCATTTGATTACAATCATTTTACCACCCTTCCCCACACTAACTTTACAACATTCAAACTTACAATGCTTTTCTTTCATTATTTATGCATGAATACAATGGCTCACTGTTCATTGTTGGCATTTCCTGCCTAAGTGTGCCCACTTTGCCAATGAAGTAATATTTCAAATAATTGCCAACATCAAATAGTTTTGTGATGAATAAACCATCTGATTCCTTGAAAGATGGAGTTGAGTTTGTCTTTCTGACCATCATTTAATATACTCAAAAATGTATATATAATTGATCTTGGCTTCATAATAATACAATTTCTTATTTTTGTTGAGTCAGATGTGCAGCCAGACTTATTAGCTACTCCTTTTTCCCCCCATCTATTTTTTTTTGTCATGGGATATAAACACTGGGTTGTTATTTTACCTGAAATGCACAAGGTCCTCTACTCTGACAATTAATCCACTGATAAAAGGGTAAACCAAGTTTGTTTCTAGTAATCTCTCCTCCTTCAGGCTTCTTCTTCTTCAGACTTTATATGGCGGTTGGCAACCAACTTTAAGGTGCATTACCACCCCCAACTGGACTGGAGTGTGGACCTCCGTTCATCTTTCAATCACCCACATGGGTATATGCTCCTAAAAAGCAATGAGGAGAATGGAAAGGCTGGACTTGCAGCGGGTCAAGCCACGTTCTATTTGTGTGTGTCAAGAATGGAACTGTGGGAAGCATTGAAGTCAATGTGGGCCAGCATCCCTGTGGAACACTTTCGACACCCTGTAGACTCCATACCCCAACAAATTTAGGCCAGTCTTGAGGTCAAAAGGGAGGGTGCAACTCAGTCTTAGAAAGGTGTTCCTAATGTTGGTATAGTCAGTGGGATGGTACAGTGCCTTGCAAAAGTATTCACCCCCCTTGGCATTTTTCCTATTTTGTTGCATTACAACCTGTAATTTAAATGGATGTTTATTTGGATTTCATGTGATGGACATATACAAAATAGTCCAAATTGGTGAAGTGAAATGAAAAAAAATACTTGTTTCAAAGAATTATACAAAATAAAAAATGGAAAAGTGGTGTGTGCATATGTATTCACCCCCTTTGCTATGAAGCCCCTAAATAAGATCTGGTGCCAACAATTACCTTCAGAAGTCACATAGTTAGTTAAATAAAATCCACCTGTGTCACATGATCTGTCACATGATCTCAGTATATATACACCTGTTCTGAAAGGCCCCAGAGTCTGCAACACCACTAAGCAAGGGGCACCACCACGCAAGCAACACTATGAAGACCAAGGAGCTCTCCAAACAGGTCAAGGACAATGTTGTGGAGAAGTACAGATTAGGCTTGGGTTATAAAAAAAATATCCAAAAACGTTAAACATCCCACGGAGCACCCATAAATTCATTATTAAACAAATGAAAGAATATGGCACCACAACAAACCTGCCAAGAGAGGGTCGCCCACCAAAACTCACAGACCAGGCAAAGAGGGCATTAATCAGAGAGGCAACAAAGAGACCAAAGATAACCCTGAAGGAGTTGCAAAGCTCTACAGCGGAGATTGGAGTATCTGTCCATCGGACCACTTTAAGCTGTACACTCCACAGAGCTGGGCTTTATGGAAGAGTGGCCAGAAAAAAATAAGCAAACATGTTTGGTGCTCGCCAAACATATGGAAGAAGGTACTCTGGTCAGATGAGACTAAAATTGAGCTTTTTAGCCATCAAGGAAATGCTATGTCTGGCGCAAACCCAACACCTCTCATCACCCGAGAACTCCATGGTGGTGGCAGTATCATGCTGTGGGTATGGTTTTCATCAGCAGGGACTGGGAAACTGGTCAGAATTGAAGGAATGATGGATGGCGCTAAATACAGGGACATTGTTGAGGGAAACCTGTTTCAGTCTT
>NC_068447.1:13401099-13551294 GCF_023373465.1 Oncorhynchus keta
TTACTGATAATACTGTTCTGTTCTGTTCCTCCTGTCATTTCTGATACTACTGTTCAGTTCAGTTCCTCCTGTCATTTCTGATACTACTGTTCAGTTCAGTTCCTCCTGTCATTACTGATACTACTGTTCTGTTCAGTTCCTCCTGTCATTACTGCTACTACTGTTCTGTTCAGTTCCTCCTGTCATTACTGATACTACTGTTCAGTTCCTCCTGTCATTACTGATACTACTGTCTGTTCAGTTCCTCCTGTCATTTCTGATACTACTGTTCTGTTCTGTTCCTCCTGTCATTACTGATACTACTGTTCTGTTCAGTTCATCCTGTCATTACTGATACTACTGTTCTGTTCTGTTCCTCCTGTCATTACTGATACTACTGTTCTGTTCAGTTCATCCTGTCATTACTGATACTACTGTTCTGTTCAGTTCCTCCTGTCATTACTGATACTACTGTTCTGTTCAGTTCCTCCTGTCATTACTGCTACTACTGTTCAGTTCCTCCTGTCATTACTGATACTACTGTTCTGTTCAGTTCCTCCTGTCATTACTGCTACTACTGTTCAGTTCCTCCTGTCATTACTGATACTACTGTTCTGTTCAGTTCCTCCTGTCATTACTGCTACTACTGTTCTGTTCAGTTCCTCCTGTCATTACTGATACTACTGTTCTGTTCAGTTCCTCCTGTCATTACTGATACTACTGTTCTGTTCAGTTCCTCCTGTCATTACTGATACTACTGTTCAGTTCCTCCTGTCATTACTGATACTACTGTTCTGTTCAGTTCCTCCTGTCATTACTGCTACTACTGTTCTGTTCAGTTCCTCCTGTCATTACTGATACTACTGTTCTGTTCAGTTCCTCCTGTCATTACTGATACTACTGTTATGTTCAGTTCCTCCTGTCATTACTGATACTACTGTTCTGTTCAGTTCCTCCTGTCATTACTGATACTACTGTTCTGTTCAGTTCCTCCTGTCATTACTGATACTACTGTTCTGTTCAGTTCCTCCTGTCATTACTGATACTACTGTTATGTTCAGTTCCTCCTGTCATTACTGCTACTACTGTTCAGTTCCTCCTGTCATTACTGTTACTACTGTTCAGTTCCTCCTGTCATTACTGATACTACTGTTCTGTTCCTCCTGTCATTACTGCTACTACTGTTCTGTTCAGTTCCTCCTGTCATTACTGATACTACAGTTCTTTTCAGTTCCTCCTGTAATTACTGATAATACTGTTCTGTTCAGTTCCTCCTGTCATTTCTGATACTACAGTTCTGTTCAGTTCCTCCTGTCATTACTGATACTACAGTTCTTTTCAGTTCCTCCTGTAATTACTGATAATACTGTTCTGTTCTGTTCCTCCTGTCATTTCTGATACTACTGTTCAGTTCAGTTCCTCCTGTCATTACTGCTACTACTGTTCTGTTCAGTTCCTCCTGTCATTTCTGATACTACTGTTCTGTTCAGTTCCTCCTGTCATTACTGATACTACTGTTCAGTTCAGTTCCTCCTGTCATTACTGATACTACAGTTCTGTTCAGTTCCTCCTGTCATTTCTGATACTACTGTTCAGTTCAGTTCCTCCTGTCATTTCTGATACTACTGTTCAGTTCAGTTCCTCCTGTCATTACTGATACTACTGTTCTGTTCAGTTCCTCCTGTCATTACTGCTACTACTGTTCTGTTCAGTTCCTCCTGTCATTACTGATACTACTGTTCAGTTCCTCCTGTCATTACTGATACTACTGTTCTGTTCAGTTCCTCCTGTCATTTCTGATACTACTGTTCAGTTCAGTTCCTCCTGTCATTACTGCTACTACTGTTCTGTTCAGTTCCTCCTGTCATTACTGCTACTACTG
This sequence comes from Oncorhynchus keta, assembly GCF_023373465.1. Taxonomy (NCBI): domain Eukaryota; kingdom Metazoa; phylum Chordata; class Actinopteri; order Salmoniformes; family Salmonidae; genus Oncorhynchus; species Oncorhynchus keta. The sequence continues at coordinate 13,402,961 of NC_068447.1, forward strand.
TTCTGTTCAGTTCCTCCTGTCATTACTAATACTACTGTTCTGTTCCTCCTGTCATTACTGATACTACTGTTCTGTTCCTCCTGTCATTACTGATACTACTGTTCAGTTCCTCCTGTCATTACTGATACTACTGTTCTGTTCCTCCTGTCATTACTGATACTACTGTTCTGTTCCTCCTGTCATTACTGATACTACTGTTCTGTTCCTCCTGTCATTACTGATACTACTGTTCTGTTCCTCCTGTCATTACTGATACTACTGTTCAGTTCCTCCTGTCATTACTGATACTACAGTTCTGTTCTGTTCCTCCTGTCATTACTGATACTACTGTTCAGTTCCTCCTGTCATGACTGATACTACTGTTCTGTTCCTCCTGTCATTACTGATACTACTGTTCTGTTCTGTTCCTCCAGTGATTACTGCTACTACTGTTCTATTCAGTTCCTCCTGTCATTACTGATACTACTGTTCAGTTCAGTTCCTCCTGTCATTACTGATACTACAGTTCTGTTCAGTTCCTCCTGTCATTTCTGATACTACTGTTCAGTTCAGTTCCTCCTGTCATTACTGATACTACTGTTCAGTTCCTCCTGTCATTACTGATACTACTGTTCTGTTCAGTTCCTCCTGTCATTTCTGATACTACTGTTCAGTTCAGTTCCTCCTGTCATTACTGCTACTACTGTTCTGTTCAGTTCCTCCTGTCATTACTGATACTACTGTTCAGTTCAGTTCCTCCTGTCATTACTGCTACTACTGTTCAGTTCCTCCTGTCATTACTGATACTACTGTTCAGTTCCTCCTGTCATTACTGATACTACTGTTCTGTTCCTCCTGTCATTACTGATACTACTGTTCTGTTCAGTTCCTCCTGTCATTACTGATACTACTGTTCAGTTCAGTTCCTCCTGTCATTACTGATACTACTGTTCTGTTCAGTTCCTCCTGTCATTACTGATACTACTGTTCTGTTCAGTTCCTCCTGTCATTACTGATACTACTGTTCAGTTCAGTTCCTCCTGTCATTACTGATACTACTGTTCTGTTCAGTTCCTCCTGTCATTACTGATACTACTGTTCTGTTCAGTTCCTCCTGTCATTACTGATACTACTGTTCTGTTCAGTTCCTCCTGTCATTACTGATACTACTGTTCAGTTCAGTTCCTCCTGTCATTACTGATACTACTCTTCTGTTCCTCCTGTCATTACTGATACTACTGTTCAGTTCCTCCTGTCATTACTGATACTACTGTTCAGTTCCTCCTGTCATTACTGATACTACTGTTCTGTTCAGTTCCTCCTGTCATTACTGATACTACTGTTCTGTTCCTCCTGTCATTACTGATACTACTGTTCTGTTCAGTTCCTCCTGTCATTTCTGATACTACTGTTCAGTTCAGTTCCTCCTGTCATTACTGCTACTACTGTTCTGTTCAGTTCCTCCTGTCATTACTGATACTACTGTTCAGTTCAGTTCCTCCTGTCATTACTGATACTACTGTTCTGTTCCTCCTGTCATTACTGATACTACTGTTCTGTTCCTCCTGTCATTACTGATACTACTGTTCAGTTCAGTTCCTCCTGTCATTACTGATACTACTGTTCTGTTCCTCCTGTCATTACTGATACTACTGTTCTGTTCCTCCTGTCATTACTGATACTACTGTTCAGTTCCTCCTGTCATTACTGATACTACTGTTCAGTTCCTCCTGTCATTACTGATACTACTGTTCTGTTCCTCCTGTCATTACTGATACTACTGTTCTGTTCAGTTCCTCCTGTCATTACTGATACTACTGTTCAGTTCAGTTCCTCCTGTCATTACTGATACTACTGTTCTGTTCAGTTCCTCCTGTCATTACTGATACTACTGTTCTGTTCAGTTCCTCCTGTCATTACTGATACTACTGTTCAGTTCAGTTCCTCCTGTCATTACTGATACTACTGTTCTGTTCAGTTCCTCCTGTCATTACTGATACTACTGTTCTGTTCCTCCTGTCATTACTGATACTACTGTTCAGTTCCTCCTGTCATTACTGATACTACTCTTCTGTTCCTCCTGTCATTACTGATACTACTGTTCAGTTCCTCCTGTCATTACTGATACTACTGTTCAGTTCCTCCTGTCATTACTGATACTACTGTTCTGTTCAGTTCCTCCTGTCATTACTGATACTACTGTTCTGTTCCTCCTGTCATTACTGATACTACTGTTCTGTTCCTCCTGTCATTACTGATACTACTGTTCAGTTCCTCCTGTCATTACTGATACTACTGTTCTGTTCAGTTCCTCCTGTCATTACTGATACTACTGTTCTGTTCAGTTCCTCCTGTCATTACTGATACTACTGTTCAGTTCCTCCTGTCATTACTGATACTACTGTTCAGTTCCTCCTGTCATTACTGATACTACTGTTCAGTTCCTCCTGTCATTACTGATACTACTGTTCAGTTCCTCCTGTCATTACTGATACTACTGTTCAGTTCCTCCTGTCATTACTGCTACTACTGTTCTGTTCAGTTCCTCCTGTCATTACTGATACTACTGTTCAGTTCCTCCTGTCATTACTGATACTACTGTTCTGTTCAGTTCCTCCTGTCATTTCTGATACTACTGTTCAGTTCAGTTCCTCCTGTCATTACTGCTACTACTGTTCTGTTCAGTTCCTCCTGTCATTACTGATACTACTGTTCTGTTCCTCCTGTCATTACTGATACTACTGTTCTGTTCCTTCCTCCTGTCATTACTGATACTACTGTTCAGTTCAGTTCCTCCTGTCATTACTGATACTACTGTTCTGTTCAGTTCCTCCTGTCATTACTGATACTACTGTTCTGTTCAGTTCCTCCTGTCATTACTGATACTACTGTTCTGTTCAGTTCTCCTGTCATTACTGATACTACTGTTCTGTTCAGTTCCTCCTGTCATTACTGATACTACTGTTCTGTTCCTCCTGTCATTACTGATACTACTGTTCAGTTCCTCCTGTCATTACTGATACTACTGTTCAGTTCCTCCTGTCATTACTGATACTACTGTTCTGTTCAGTTCCTCCTGTCATTACTGATACTACTGTTCTGTTCCTCCTGTCATTACTGATACTACTGTTCTGTTCAGTTCCTCCTGTCATTTCTGATACTACTGTTCAGTTCAGTTCCTCCTGTCATTACTGCTACTACTGTTCTGTTCAGTTCCTCCTGTCATTACTGATACTACTGTTCAGTTCAGTTCCTCCTGTCATTACTGATACTACTGTTCTGTTCCTCCTGTCATTACTGATACTACTGTTCTGTTCCTCCTGTCATTACTGATACTACTGTTCAGTTCAGTTCCTCCCGTCATTACTGATACTACTGTTCTGTTCCTCCTGTCATTACTGATACTACTGTTCTGTTCCTCCTGTCATTACTGATACTACTGTTCAGTTCCTCCTGTCATTACTGATACTACTGTTCAGTTCCTCCTGTCATTACTGATACTACTGTTCTGTTCCTCCTGTCATTACTGATACTACTGTTCTGTTCAGTTCCTCCTGTCATTACTGATACTACTGTTCAGTTCAGTTCCTCCTGTCATTACTGATACTACTGTTCTGTTCAGTTCCTCCTGTCATTACTGATACTACTGTTCTGTTCAGTTCCTCCTGTCATTACTGATACTACTGTTCAGTTCAGTTCCTCCTGTCATTACTGATACTACTGTTCTGTTCAGTTCCTCCTGTCATTACTGATACTACTGTTCTGTTCCTCCTGTCATTACTGATACTACTGTTCAGTTCCTCCTGTCATTACTGATACTACTCTTCTGTTCCTCCTGTCATTACTGATACTACTGTTCAGTTCCTCCTGTCATTACTGATACTACTGTTCAGTTCCTCCTGTCATTACTGATACTACTGTTCTGTTCAGTTCCTCCTGTCATTACTGATACTACTGTTCTGTTCCTCCTGTCATTACTGATACTACTGTTCTGTTCCTCCTGTCATTACTGATACTACTGTTCAGTTCCTCCTGTCATTACTGATACTACTGTTCTGTTCAGTTCCTCCTGTCATTACTGATACTACTGTTCTGTTCAGTTCCTCCTGTCATTACTGATACTACTGTTCAGTTCCTCCTGTCATTACTGATACTACTGTTCAGTTCCTCCTGTCATTACTGATACTACTGTTCAGTTCCTCCTGTCATTACTGATACTACTGTTCAGTTCCTCCTGTCATTACTGATACTACTGTTCAGTTCCTCCTGTCATTACTGATACTACTGTTCTGTTCAGTTCCTCCTGTCATTACTGATACTACTGTTCAGTTCCTCCTGTCATTACTGATACTACTGTTCTGTTCAGTTCCTCCTGTCATTTCTGATACTACTGTTCAGTTCAGTTCCTCCTGTCATTACTGCTACTACTGTTCTGTTCAGTTCCTCCTGTCATTACTGATACTACTGTTCTGTTCCTCCTGTCATTACTGATACTACTGTTCTGTTCCTCCTGTCATCACTGATACTACTGTTCAGTTCCTCCTGTCATTACTGATACTACAGTTCTGTTCTGTTCCTCCTGTCATTACTGATACTACTGTTCAGTTCCTCCTGTCATTACTGATACTACTGTTCTGTTCCTCCTGTCATTACTGATACTACTGTTCTGTTCTGTTCCTCCAGTGATTACTGCTACTACTGTTCTATTCAGTTCCTCCTGTCATTACTGATACTACTGTTCAGTTCAGTTCCTCCTGTCATTACTGATACTACAGTTCTGTTCAGTTCCTCCTGTCATTTCTGATACTACTGTTCAGTTCAGTTCCTCCTGTCATTACTGATACTACTGTTCAGTTCCTCCTGTCATTACTGATACTACTGTTCTGTTCAGTTCCTCCTGTCATTTCTGATACTACTGTTCAGTTCAGTTCCTCCTGTCATTACTGCTACTACTGTTCTGTTCAGTTCCTCCTGTCATTACTGATACTACTGTTCAGTTCAGTTCCTCCTGTCATTACTGATACTACTGTTCTGTTCCTCCTGTCATTACTGATACTACTGTTCTGTTCCTCCTGTCATTACTGATACTACTGTTCAGTTCCTCCTGTCATTACTGATACTACTGTTCAGTTCCTCCTGTCATTACTGATACTACTGTTCTGTTCCTCCTGTCATTACTGATACTACTGTTCTGTTCAGTTCCTCCTGTCATTACTGATACTACTGTTCAGTTCAGTTCCTCCTGTCATTACTGATACTACTGTTCTGTTCAGTTCCTCCTGTCATTACTGATACTACTGTTCTGTTCAGTTCCTCCTGTCATTACTGATACTACTGTTCAGTTCAGTTCCTCCTGTCATTACTGATACTACTGTTCTGTTCAGTTCCTCCTGTCATTACTGATACTACTGTTCTGTTCAGTTCCTCCTGTCATTACTGATACTACTGTTCAGTTCCTACTGTCTTTACTGATACTACTGTTCAGTTCCTCCTGTCATTACTGATACTACTGTTCTGTTCAGTTCCTCCTGTCATTACTGATACTACTGTTCTGTTCCTCCTGTCATTACTGATACTACTGTTCAGTTCCTCCTGTCATTACTGATACTACTGTTCTGTTCAGTTCCTCCTGTCATTACTGATACTACTGTTCTGTTCAGTTCCTCCTGTCATTACTGATACTACTGTTCTGTTCAGTTCCTCCTGTCATTACTGATACTACTGTTCTGTTCAGTTCCTCCTGTCATTACTGATACTACTGTTCAGTTCCTCCTGTCATTACTTATACTACTGTTCTGTTCAGTTCCTCCTGTCATTTCTGATACTATTGTTCTGTTCCTCCTGTCATTACTGATACTACAGTTCTGTTCAGTTCCTCCTGTCATTTCTGATACTACTGTTCAGTTCAGTTCCTCCTGTCATTACTGATACTACAGTTCTGTTCAGTTCCTCCTGTCATTTCTGATACTATTGTTCTGTTCCTCCTGTCATTACTGATACTACAGTTCTGTTCAGTTCCTCCTGTCATTTCTGATACTACTGTTCAGTTCAGTTCCTCCTGTCATTACTGATACTACTGTTCAGTTCAGTTCCTCCTGTCATTACTGATACTACTGTTCTGTTCAGTTCCTCCTGTCATTACTGATACTACTGTTCAGTTCCTCCTGTCATTACTGATACTACAGTTCTGTTCAGTTCCTCCTGTCATTTCTGATACTATTGTTCTGTTCCTCCTGTCATTACTGATACTACTGTTCAGTTCCTCCTGTCATTACTGATACTACTGTTCTGTTCCTCCTGTCATTACTGATACTACTGTTCAGTTCCTCCTGTCATTACTGATACTACTGTTCTGTTCAGTTCCTCCTGTCATTACTGATACTACTGTTCAGTTCCTCCTGTCATTACTGATACTATTGTTCTGTTCCTCCTGTCATTACTGATACTACTGTTCAGTTCCTCCTGTCATTACTGATACTACTGTTCAGTTCAGTTCCTCCTGTCATTTCTGATACTACTGTTCAGTTAAGTTCCTCCTGTCATTTCTGATACTACTGTTCAGTTCAGTTCCTCCTGTCATTACTGATACTACTGTTCAGTTCAGTTCCTCCTGTCATTACTGATACTACTGTTCTGTTCAGTTCCTCCTGTCATTACTGATACTACTGTTCAGTTCCTCCTGTCATTACTGATACTACTGTTCAGTTCAGTTCCTCCTGTCATTACTGATACTACTTCTGTTCAGTTCCTCCTGTCATTACTGATACTACTGTTCTGTTCAGTTCCTCCTGTCATTACTGATACTACTGTTCAGTTCCTCCTGTCATTACTGATACTACTGTTCTGTTCAGTTCCTCCTGTCATTACTGATACTACTGTTCAGTTCCTCCTGTCATTACTGATACTACTGTTCTGTTCAGTTCCTCCTGTCATTACTGATACTACTGTTCAGTTCCTCCTGTCATTACTGATACTACTGTTCAGTTCCTCCTGTCATTACTGATACTACTGTTCTGTTCCTCCTGTCATTACTGATACTACTGTTCTGTTCAGTTCCTCCTGTCATTACTGATACTACTGTTCAGTTCAGTTCCTCCTGTCATTACTGATACTACTGTTCTGTTCAGTTCCTCCTGTCATTACTGATACTACTGTTCTGTTCAGTTCCTCCTGTCATTACTGATACTACTGTTCAGTTCAGTTCCTCCTGTCATTACTGATACTACTGTTCTGTTCAGTTCCTCCTGTCATTACTGATACTACTGTTCTGTTCAGTTCCTCCTGTCATTACTGATACTACTGTTCAGTTCCTCCTGTCATTACTGATACTACTGTTCAGTTCCTCCTGTCATTACTGATACTACTGTTCAGTTCCTCCTGTCATTACTGATACTACTGTTCTGTTCCTCCTGTCATTACTGATACTACTGTTCAGTTCCTCCTGTCATTACTGATACTACTGTTCTGTTCAGTTCCTCCTGTCATTACTGATACTACTGTTCTGTTCAGTTCCTCCTGTCATTACTGATACTACTGTTCTGTTCACCTGTTTACTGATACTACTGTTCAGTTCCTCCTGTCATTACTGATACTACTGTTCTGTTCAGTTCCTCCTGTCATTACTGATACTACTGTTCAGTTCCTCCTGTCATTACTGATACTACTGTTCAGTTCCTCCTGTCATTACTGATACTACTGTTCTGTTCAGTTCCTCCTGTCATTACTGATACTACTGTTCAGTTCAGTTCCTCCTGTCATTACTGATACTACTGTTCTGTTCAGTTCCTCCTGTCATTACTGATACTACTGTTCTGTTCCTCCTGTCATTACTGATACTACTGTTCTGTTCAGTTCCTCCTGTCATTACTGATACTACTGTTCAGTTCAGTTCCTCCTGTCATTACTGATACTACTGTTCAGTTCAGTTCCTCCTGTCATTACTGATACTACTGTTCTGTTCAGTTCCTCCTGTCATTACTGATACTACTGTTCAGTTCCTCCTGTCATTACTGATACTACTGTTCTGTTCAGTTCCTCCTGTCATTACTGATACTACTGTTCTCCTGTTTACTGTTCCAGTTCCTCCTGTCATTACTGATACTACTGTTCAGTTCAGTTCCTCCTGTCATTACTGATACTACTGTTCAGTTCAGTTCCTCCTGTCATTACTGATACTACTGTTCAGTTCAGTTCCTCCTGTCATTACTGATACTACTGTTCAGTTCAGTTCCTCCTGTCATTACTGATACTACTGTTCTGTTCAGTTCCTCCTGTCATTACTGATACTACTGTTCAGTTCAGTTCCTCCTGTCATTACTGATACTACAGTTCTGTTCAGTTCCTCCTCAGTTCATTTACTGATACTACTGTTCAGTTCAGTTCCTCCTGTCATTACTGATACTACTGTTCAGTTCAGTTCCTCCTGTCATTACTGATACTACTGTTCAGTTCAGTTCCTCCTGTCATTACTGATACTACTGTTCTGTTCAGTTCCTCCTGTCATTACTGATACTACTGTTCAGTTCCTCCTGTCATTACTGATACTACTGTTCTGTTCAGTTCCTCCTGTCATTACTGATACTACTGTTCAGTTCCTCCTGTCATTACTGATACTACTGTTCTGTTCAGTTCCTCCTGTCATTACTGATACTACTGTTCAGTTCCTCCTGTCATTACTGATACTACTGTTCTGTTCAGTTCCTCCTGTCATTACTGATACTACTGTTCAGTTCCTCCTGTCATTACTGATACTACTGTTCTGTTCAGTTCCTCCTGTCATTACTGATACTACTGTTCAGTTCCTCCTGTCATTACTGATACTACTGTTCTGTTCAGTTCCTCCTGTCATTACTGATACTACTGTTCTGTTCAGTTCCTCCTGTCATTACTGATACTACTGTTCTGTTCAGTTCCTCCTGTCATTACTGATACTACTGTTCAGTTCAGTTCCTCCTGTCATTACTGATACTACTGTTCTGTTCAGTTCCTCCTGTCATTACTGATACTACTGTTCAGTTCCTCCTGTGATACTACTGTTCAGTTCCTCCTGTCATTACTGATACTACTGTTCAGTTCCTCCTGTCATTACTGATACTACTGTTCAGTTCCTTCCTCCTGTCATTACTGATACTACTGTTCAGTTCCTCCTGTCATTACTGATACTACTGTTCTGTTCAGTTCCTCTGTCATTACTGATACTACTGTTCTGTTCCTCCTGTCATTACTGATACTACTGTTCTGTTCAGTTCCTCCTGTCATTACTGATACTACTGTTCAGTTCCTCCTGTCATTACTGATACTACTGTTCAGTTCCTCCTGTCATTACTGATACTACTGTTCAGTTCAGTTCCTCCTGTCATTACTGATACTACTGTTCAGTTCCTCCTGTCATTACTGATACTACTGTTCTGTTCAGTTCCTCCTGTCATTACTGATACTACTGTTCTGTTCTCCTGTGATACTACTGTTCTGTTCAGTTCCTCCTGTCATTACTGATACTACTGTTCTGTTCCTCCTGTCATTACTGATACTACTGTTCAGTTCCTCCTGTCATTACTGATACTACTGTTCAGTTCCTCCTGTCATTACTGATACTACTGTTCTGTTCAGTTCCTCCTGTCATTACTGATACTACTGTTCTAGTTCCTCCTGTCATTACTGATACTACTGTTCTATTCCTCCTGTCATTACTGATACTACTGTTCAGTTCCTCCTGTCATTACTGATACTACTGTTCAGTTCCTCCTGTCATTACTGATACTACTGTTCTGTTCAGTTCCTCCTGTCATTACTGATACTACTGTTCAGTTCCTCCTCCTGTCATTACTGATACTACTGTTCTGTTCCTCCTGTCATTACTGATACTACTGTTCAGTTCCTCCTGTCATTACTGATACTACTGTTCTGTTCAGTTCCTCCTGTCATTACTGATACTACTGTTCTGTTCCTCCTGTCATTACTGATACTACTGTTCTGTTCAGTTCCTCCTGTCATTACTGATCTACTGTTCAGTTCAGTTCCTCCTGTCATTACTGATACTACTGTTCTGTTCAGTTCCTCCTGTCATTACTGATACTACTGTTCTGTTCTGTTCCTCCTGTCATTACTGATACTACTGTTCAGTTCAGTTCCTCCTGTCATTACTGATACTACTGTTCAGTTCAGTTCCTCCTGTCATTACTGTTACTACTGTTCAGTTCAGTTCCTCCTGTCATTACTGATACTACTGTTCAGTTCCTCCTGTCATTACTGATACTACTGTTCAGTTCAGTTCCTCCTGTCATTACTGATACTACTGTTCTGTTCCTCCTGTCATTACTGATACTACTGTTCAGTTCCTCCTGTCATTACTGATACTACTGTTCAGTTCAGTTCCTCCTGTCATTACTGATACTACTTTTCAGTTCAGTTCCTCCTGTCATTACTGATACTACTGTTCAGTTCCTCCTGTCATTACTGATACTACTGTTCAGTTCAGTTCCTCCTGTCATTACTGATACTACTGTTCAGTTCCTCCTGTCATTACTGATACTACTGTTCTGTTCAGTTCCTCCTGTCATTACTGATACTACTGTTCAGTTCAGTTCCTCCTGTCATTACTGATACTACTGTTCAGTTCAGTTCCTCCTGTCATTACTGATACTACTGTTCAGTTCCTCCTGTCATTACTGATACTACTGTTCAGTTCAGTTCCTCCTGTCATTACTGATACTACTGTTCAGTTCCTCCTGTCATTACTGATACTACTGTTCTGTTCAGTTCCTCCTGTCATTACTGATACTACTGTTCAGTTCAGTTCCTCCTGTCATTACTGATACTACTGTTCAGTTCAGTTCCTCCTGTCATTACTGATACTACTGTTCTGTTCTGTTCCTCCTGTCATTACTGATACTACTGTTCAGTTCCTCCTGTCATTACTGATACTACTGTTCAGTTCAGTTCCTCCTGTCATTACTGATACTACTGTTCAGTTCAGTTCCTCCTGTCATTACTGATACTACTGTTCAGTTCCTCCTGTCATTACTGATACTACTGTTCAGTTCAGTTCCTCCTGTCATTACTGATACTACTGTTCAGTTCCTCCTGTCATTACTGATACTACTGTTCAGTTCAGTTCCTCCTGTCATTACTGATACTACTGTTCTGTTCCTCCTGTCATTACTGATACTACTGTTCTGTTCCTCCTGTCATTACTGATACTACTGTTCAGTTCCTCCTGTCATTACTGATACTACTGTTCAGTTCAGTTCCTCCTGTCATTACTTATACTACTGTTCAGTTCAGTTCCTCCTGTCATTACTGATACTACTGTTCAGTTCCTCCTGTCATTACTGATACTACTGTTCAGTTCAGTTCCTCCTGTCATTACTGATACTACTGTTCAGTTCCTCCTGTCATTACTGATACGACTGTTCAGTTCAGTTCCTCCTGTCATTACTGATACTACTGTTCAGTTCCTCCTGTTATTACTGATACTACTGTTCTGTTCCTCCTGTCATTACTGATACTACTGTTCAGTTCCTCCTGTCATTACTGATACTACTGTTCAGTTCCTCCTGTCATTACTGATACTACTGTTCTGTTCAGTTCCTCCTGTCATTACTGCTACTACTGTTCTATTCCTCCTGTCATTACTGATACTACTGTTCTATTCCTCCTGTCATTACTGATACTACTGTTCAGTTCCTCCTGTCATTACTGATACTACTGTTCAGTTCCTCCTGTCATTACTGCTACTACTGTTCTGTTCAGTTCCTCCTGTCATTACTGATACTACTGTTCAGTTCAGTTCCTCCTGTCATTACTGATACTACTGTTCTGTTCCTCCTGTCATTACTGATACTACTGTTCAGTTCCTCCTGTCATTACTGATACTACTGTTCAGTTCCTCCTGTCATTACTGATACTACTGTTCTGTTCCTCCTGTCATTACTGATACTACTGTTCTGTTCAGTTCCTCCTGTCATTACTGATACTACTGTTCAGTTCAGTTCCTCCTGTCATTACTGATACTACTGTTCTGTTCAGTTCCTCCTGTCATTACTGATACTACTGTTCTGTTCAGTTCCTCCTGTCATTACTGATACTACTGTTCAGTTCAGTTCCTCCTGTCATTACTGATACTACTGTTCTGTTCAGTTCCTCCTGTCATTACTGATACTACTGTTCTGTTCAGTTCCTCCTGTCATTACTGATACTACTGTTCAGTTCCTCCTGTCATTACTGATACTACTGTTCTGTTCCTCCTGTCATTACTGATACTACTGTTCAGTTCCTCCTGTCATTACTGATACTACTGTTCTGTTCAGTTCATTACTGATACTCCTCCTGTCATTACTGATACTACTGTTCTGTTCAGTTCCTCCTGTCATTACTGATACTACTGTTCTGTTCAGTTCCTCCTGTCATTACTGATACTACTGTTCTGTTCAGTTCCTCCTGTCATTACTGATACTACTGTTCTGTTCAGTTCCTCCTGTCATTACTGATACTACTGTTCAGTTCCTCCTGTCATTACTTATACTACTGTTCTGTTCAGTTCCTCCTGTCATTTCTGATACTATTGTTCTGTTCCTCCTGTCATTACTGATACTACAGTTCTGTTCAGTTCCTCCTGTCATTTCTGATACTACTGTTCAGTTCAGTTCCTCCTGTCATTACTGATACTACAGTTCTGTTCAGTTCCTCCTGTCATTTCTGATACTATTGTTCTGTTCCTCCTGTCATTACTGATACTACAGTTCTGTTCAGTTCCTCCTGTCATTTCTGATACTACTGTTCAGTTCAGTTCCTCCTGTCATTACTGATACTACTGTTCAGTTCAGTTCCTCCTGTCATTACTGATACTACTGTTCTGTTCAGTTCCTCCTGTCATTACTGATACTACTGTTCAGTTCCTCCTGTCATTACTGATACTACAGTTCTGTTCAGTTCCTCCTGTCATTTCTGATACTATTGTTCTGTTCCTCCTGTCATTACTGATACTACTGTTCAGTTCCTCCTGTCATTACTGATACTACTGTTCAGTTCAGTTCCTCCTGTCATTTCTGATACTACTGTTCAGTTCAGTTCCTCCTGTCATTTCTGATACTACTGTTCAGTTCAGTTCCTCCTGTCATTACTGATACTACTGTTCAGTTCAGTTCCTCCTGTCATTACTGATACTACTGTTCTGTTCAGTTCCTCCTGTCATTTCTGATACTACTGTTCAGTTCAGTTCCTCCTGTCATTTCTGATACTACAGTTCTGTTCAGTTCCTCCTGTCATTTCTGATACTACTGTTCAGTTCAGTTCCTCCTGTCATTTCTGATACTACTGTTCAGTTCAGTTCCTCCTGTCATTACTGATACTACTGTTCAGTTCAGTTCCTCCTGTCATTACTGATACTACTGTTCTGTTCAGTTCCTCCTGTCATTACTGATACTACTGTTCAGTTCCTCCTGTCATTACTGATACTACAGTTCTGTTCAGTTCCTCCTGTCATTTCTGATACTACTGTTCAGTTCCTCCTGTCATTACTGATACTACTGTTCTGTTCAGTTCCTCCTGTCATTACTGATACTACTGTTCAGTTCCTCCTGTCATTACTGATACTACTGTTCTGTTCAGTTCCTCCTGCCATTAGTGATACTACTGTTCAGTTCCTCCTGTAATTACTGATACTACTGTTCAGTTCCTCCTGTAATTACTGATACTACTGTTCAGTTCCTCCTGTCATTACTGATACTACTGTTCTGTTCAGTTCCTCCTGTCATTACTGATACTACTGTTCTGTTCAGTTCCTCCTGTCATTACTGATACTACTGTTCAGTTCAGTTCCTCCTGTCATTACTGATACTACTGTTCTGTTCCTCCTGTCATTACTGATACTACTGTTCTGTTCCTCCTGTCATTACTGATACTACTGTTCAGTTCCTCCTGTCATTACTGATACTACTGTTCAGTTCCTCCTGTCATTACTGATACTACTGTTCTGTTCCTCCTGTCATTACTGATACTACTGTTCTGTTCAGTTCCTCCTGTCATTACTGATACTACTGTTCAGTTCAGTTCCTCCTGTCATTACTGATACTACTGTTCTGTTCAGTTCCTCCTGTCATTACTGATACTACTGTTCTGTTCAGTTCCTCCTGTCATTACTGATACTACTGTTCAGTTCAGTTCCTCCTGTCATTACTGATACTACTGTTCTGTTCAGTTCCTCCTGTCATTACTGATACTACTGTTCTGTTCAGTTCCTCCTGTCATTACTGATACTACTGTTCAGTTCCTCCTGTCATTACTGATACTACTGTTCAGTTCCTCCTGTCATTACTGATACTACTGTTCTGTTCAGTTCCTCCTGTCATTACTGATACTACTGTTCTGTTCCTCCTGTCATTACTGATACTACTGTTCAGTTCCTCCTGTCATTACTGATACTACTGTTCTGTTCAGTTCCTCCTGTCATTACTGATACTACTGTTCTGTTCAGTTCCTCCTGTCATTACTGATACTACTGTTCTGTTCAGTTCCTCCTGTCATTACTGATACTACTGTTCAGTTCCTCCTGTCATTACTTATACTACTGTTCTGTTCAGTTCCTCCTGTCATTTCTGATACTATTGTTCTGTTCCTCCTGTCATTACTGATACTACAGTTCTGTTCAGTTCCTCCTGTCATTTCTGATACTACTGTTCAGTTCAGTTCCTCCTGTCATTACTGATACTACTGTTCAGTTCAGTTCCTCCTGTCATTACTGATACTACTGTTCTGTTCAGTTCCTCCTGTCATTTCTGATACTATTGTTCTGTTCCTCCTGTCATTACTGATACTACAGTTCTGTTCAGTTCCTCCTGTCATTTCTGATACTACTGTTCAGTTCAGTTCCTCCTGTCATTACTGATACTACTGTTCAGTTCAGTTCCTCCTGTCATTACTGATACTACTGTTCTGTTCAGTTCCTCCTGTCATTACTGATACTACTGTTCAGTTCCTCCTGTCATTACTGATACTACAGTTCTGTTCAGTTCCTCCTGTCATTTCTGATACTATTGTTCTGTTCCTCCTGTCATTACTGATACTACTGTTCAGTTCCTCCTGTCATTACTGATACTACTGTTCAGTTCAGTTC
Source organism: Oncorhynchus keta (assembly GCF_023373465.1). Lineage (NCBI taxonomy): Eukaryota > Metazoa > Chordata > Actinopteri > Salmoniformes > Salmonidae > Oncorhynchus > Oncorhynchus keta. Next base: position 13,418,052 of record NC_068447.1, read on the forward strand.
CTCCTGTCATTTCTGATACTACTGTTCAGTTCAGTTCCTCCTGTCATTTCTGATACTACTGTTCAGTTCAGTTCCTCCTGTCATTACTGATACTACTGTTCAGTTCAGTTCCTCCTGTCATTACTGATACTACTGTTCTGTTCAGTTCCTCCTGTCATTTCTGATACTACTGTTCAGTTCAGTTCCTCCTGTCATTTCTGATACTACAGTTCTGTTCAGTTCCTCCTGTCATTTCTGATACTACTGTTCAGTTCAGTTCCTCCTGTCATTTCTGATACTACTGTTCAGTTCAGTTCCTCCTGTCATTACTGATACTACTGTTCAGTTCAGTTCCTCCTGTCATTACTGATACTACTGTTCTGTTCAGTTCCTCCTGTCATTACTGATACTACTGTTCAGTTCCTCCTGTCATTACTGATACTACAGTTCTGTTCAGTTCCTCCTGTCATTTCTGATACTACTGTTCAGTTCCTCCTGTCATTACTGATACTACTGTTCTGTTCAGTTCCTCCTGTCATTACTGATACTACTGTTCAGTTCCTCCTGTCATTACTGATACTACTGTTCTGTTCAGTTCCTCCTGCCATTAGTGATACTACTGTTCAGTTCCTCCTGTAATTACTGATACTACTGTTCAGTTCCTCCTGTAATTACTGATACTACTGTTCAGTTCCTCCTGTCATTACTGATACTACTGTTCTGTTCAGTTCCTCCTGTCATTACTGATACTACTGTTCTGTTCAGTTCCTCCTGTCATTACTGATACTACTGTTCTGTTCAGTTCCTCCTGTCATTACTGATACTACTGTTCTGTTCAGTTCCTCCTGTCATTACTGATACTACTGTTCTGTTCAGTTCCTCCTGTCATTACTGATACTACTGTTCAGTTCCTCCTGTCATTACTGATACTACTGTTCAGTTCCTCCTGTCATTACTGATACTACTGTTCTGTTCAGTTCCTCCTGTCATTACTGATACTACTGTTCTGTTCCTCCTGTCATTACTGATACTACTGTTCTGTTCAGTTCCTCCTGTCATTACTGATACTACTGTTCTGTTCAGTTCCTCCTGTCATTACTGATACTACTGTTCAGTTCCTCCTGTCATTACTGATACTACTGTTCAGTTCCTCCTGTCATTACTGATACTACTGTTCAGTTCCTCCTGTCATTACTGATACTACTGTTCTGTTACGTTCCTCCTGTCATTACTGATACTACTGTTCTGTTCCTCCTGTCATTACTGATACTACTGTTCTGTTCAGTTCCTCCTGTCATTACTGATACTACTGTTCTGTTCAGTTCCTCCTGTCATTACTGATACTACTGTTCAGTTCCTCCTGTCATTACTGATACTACTGTTCAGTTCCTCCTGTCATTACTGATACTACTGTTCAGTTCCTCCTGTCATTACTGATACTACTGTTCAGTTCCTCCTGTCATTACTGATACTACTGTTCAGTTCCTCCTGTCATTACTGATACTACTGTTCAGTTCCTCCTGTCATTACTGATACTACTGTTCAGTTCCTCCTGTCATTACTGATACTACAGTTCAGTTCCTCCTGTCATTACTGATACTACTGTTCTGTTCAGTTCCTCCTGTCATTACTGATACTACTGTTCAGTTCCTCCTGTCATTACTGATACTACTGTTCTGTTCAGTTCCTCCTGTCATTACTGCTACTACTGTTCAGTTCCTCCTGTCATTACTGATACTACTGTTCTGTTCAGTTCCTCCTGTCATTACTGATACTACTGTTCAGTTCCTCCTGTCATTACTGATACTACAGTTCAGTTCCTCCTGTCATTACTGATACTACTGTTCTGTTCAGTTCCTCCTGTCATTACTGATACTACTGTTCTGTTCAGTTCCTCCTGTCATTACTGATACTACTGTTCTGTTCTGTTCCTCCTGTCATTACTGATACTACTGTTCAGTTCAGTTCCTCCTGTCATTACTGATACTACTGTTCAGTTCAGTTCCTCCTGTCATTACTGTTACTACTGTTCAGTTCAGTTCCTCCTGTCATTACTGATACTACTGTTCAGTTCCTCCTGTCATTACTGATACTACTGTTCAGTTCAGTTCCTCCTGTCATTACTGATACTACTGTTCTGTTCTGTTCCTCCTGTCATTACTGATACTACTGTTCAGTTCCTCCTGTCATTACTGATACTACTGTTCAGTTCAGTTCCTCCTGTCATTACTGATACTACTGTTCAGTTCAGTTCCTCCTGTCATTACTGATACTACTGTTCAGTTCCTCCTGTCATTACTGATACTACTGTTCAGTTCAGTTCCTCCTGTCATTACTGATACTACTGTTCAGTTCCTCCTGTCATTACTGATACTACTGTTCTGTTCAGTTCCTCCTGTCATTACTGATACTGCTGTTCAGTTCAGTTCCTCCTGTCATTACTGATACTACTGTTCAGTTCAGTTCCTCCTGTCATTACTGATACTACTGTTCAGTTCCTCCTGTCATTACTGATACTACTGTTCAGTTCAGTTCCTCCTGTCATTACTGATACTACTGTTCAGTTCCTCCTGTCATTACTGATACTACTGTTCTGTTCAGTTCCTCCTGTCATTACTGATACTACTGTTCAGTTCAGTTCCTCCTGTCATTACTGATACTACTGTTCAGTTCAGTTCCTCCTGTCATTACTGATACTACTGTTCTGTTCTGTTCCTCCTGTCATTACTGATACTACTGTTCAGTTCCTCCTGTCATTACTGATACTACTGTTCAGTTCAGTTCCTCCTGTCATTACTGATACTACTGTTCAGTTCAGTTCCTCCTGTCATTACTGATACTACTGTTCAGTTCCTCCTGTCATTACTGATACTACTGTTCAGTTCAGTTCCTCCTGTCATTACTGATACTACTGTTCAGTTCCTCCTGTCATTACTGATACTACTGTTCAGTTCAGTTCCTCCTGTCATTACTGATACTACTGTTCTGTTCCTCCTGTCATTACTGATACTACTGTTCTGTTCCTCCTGTCATTACTGATACTACTGTTCAGTTCCTCCTGTCATTACTGATACTACTGTTCAGTTCAGTTCCTCCTGTCATTACTGATACTACTGTTCAGTTCAGTTCCTCCTGTCATTACTGATACTACTGTTCAGTTCCTCCTGTCATTACTGATACTACTGTTCAGTTCAGTTCCTCCTGTCATTACTGATACTACTGTTCAGTTCCTCCTGTCATTACTGATACGACTGTTCAGTTCAGTTCCTCCTGTCATTACTGATACTACTGTTCAGTTCCTCCTGTTATTACTGATACTACTGTTCTGTTCCTCCTGTCATTACTGATACTACTGTTCAGTTCCTCCTGTCATTACTGATACTACTGTTCAGTTCCTCCTGTCATTACTGATACTACTGTTCTGTTCAGTTCCTCCTGTCATTACTGCTACTACTGTTCTATTCCTCCTGTCATTACTGATACTACTGTTCTATTCCTCCTGTCATTACTGATACTACTGTTCAGTTCCTCCTGTCATTACTGATACTACTGTTCAGTTCCTCCTGTCATTACTGATACAACTGTTCTGTTCAGTTCCTCCTGTCATTACTGATACTACTGTTCAGTTCCTCCTGTCATTACTGATACTACTGTTCTGTTCAGTTCCTCCTGTCATTACTGATACTACTGTTTAGTTCAGTTCCTCCTGTCATTACTGATACTACTGTTCTGTTCCTCCTGTCACTACTGATACTACTGTTCAGTTCCTCCTGTCATTACTGATACTACTGTTCTGTTCTGTGACTTATCATTATGATATAGGGGAGTTCTGCTTCTGTAATACAACATTTCGTTCATCAACTGGTAAGATTGCCTTGGATCATGTTATTAGTCTTGTAATCACAACTCCCTGATGGATTGGTTCAATGAAACCATCAAGTCTTTCCATGTTGTAGATCATCCAGATGTGGTTGTCCCTCTGAGCAGATATCCCTGCTGTTCAAGAGACTCCAACTGCAGCCCAGTGACCAGACTCCAACTGCAGCCCAGTGACCAGACTCCAACTGCAGCCCAGTGACCAGACTCCAACTGCAGCCCAGTGACCAGACTCCAACTGCAGCCCAGTGACCAGACTCCAACTGCAGCCCAGTGACCAGACTCCAACTGTAGCCCAGTGACCAGACTCCAACTGCAGCCCAACTTTGATTTAATTTATCTGGTCAATTGTGCAGCTGCCCACTTCTGAGCTCACTATGTGACAGCTGAAACAACAGATGATCAGACCATGTGGCTGAGACCAACAGCGCGGCTGAGACCAACAGCGCGGCTGAGACTAACAGCGTGGCTGAGACCAGCAGCGTGGCCTAGACCTGCAGCTTGGCTGAGACCTGCAGCGTGGCTGAGACCAGCAGCGTGGCCTAGATCTGCAGCTTGGCTGAGACCAGCAGCGTGACCTAGACCTGCAACTTGGCTGAGACCAGCAGCGTGACCTAGACCTGCAACTTGGCTGAGACCAGCAGCGTGACCTAGACCTGCAACTTGGCTGAGACCAGCAGCGTGACCTAGACCTGCAACTTGGCTGAGACCAGCAGCGTGGCCTAGACCTGCAGCTTGGCTGAGACCTGCAGCGTGGCTGAGACCAGCAGCGTGACCTAGACCTGCAACTTGGCTGAGACCTGCATTGCAGCAGCAGGGGGTCATAATTATAAAAAACAGCATCAAAACCCCAAACCGTCCCTCATGGTCTCTGAGCCAGACAGCAGGCTGAATCATAACAAACCAGGCATAGCAACCGTTGGTATATCAACAAAGGAACCTGTGCAGAAACTAATTCCAGAATTGCAACAGATAATTAGTAAGTTTAGATATCCCGCTAAATCAGACAACTTAGGAAAGGGGTGAATATTCTCTGCATTATCCCTTCACTCAGTAGTGATCTCAACAAAGAGTTGAATCAGAGCAAAGTGTCAGGATGATATTAATGTTATTGTTTGCACTCGCAGCCATCCTACAATTGTGTTGTATTGTGTTGTTATATGTTGCATTGAAGAGCAGTGTGTGTGGGGGGGGGTCTAGTCTAGCTGGTTGTCATGACGGCAGCGGGGGGGTCTAGTCTAGCTGGTTCTCATGACGGCAGCGGTGACACCAGAACAACAGCCAGAGGAAGTGTCCCAGGCCACGACCCAGGACCCAGGATCAGGACCCAGAACCCAGGACCCAGGACCCAGAAACCAGGACCCATGATCAGAACCCAGAACCCAGGATCCATGACCCAGAACCCAGGACCCAGGACCCTGGACCCAGAACCCATGATCAGGACCCATAACCCAGGACCCAGAACCCATGATCAGGACCCAGAACCCAGGACCCAGGACCCAGGACCCAGGACCCATGACCCATGACCCAGAACCAAGAACCCAGGACCCATGATCAGGACCCAGAAACCAGGACCCAGGACACATAACCCAGGATCCATGATCAGAACCAAGGACACAGAACCCAGGACCCAGGACCCAGGAACCAGGAACCAGGACCCTGGACCCAGAGAACAGTAATCATGCCCATCTCCATGACTCAATACCCAGTACTCCCCAACCTGTAGTCAGCCAGTCAACCTCTATATATAGACTTGTTATAGCCCTGTCAACCTCTATATATAGACTTGTTATAGCCCTGTCAACCTCTATATATAGACTTGTTATAGCCCTGTCAACCTGCCAGAATCTACAAACAAATAGTCTCAGCCCGTGTTCCATCTCTTCTCCTTTGAGTTCCTCTGTGACTCCCTTTAATTTTTACTTTCCTCCCTAAAGATACAAATAGAAATCAAATCAAATCAAATTTATTTATATAGCCCTTCGTACATCAGCTGATATCTCAAAGTGCTGTACAGAAACCCAGCCTAAAACCCCAAACAGCAAACAATGCAGGTGTAAAAGCACGGTGGCTAGGAAAAACTCCCTAGAAAGGCCAAAACCTAGGAAGAAACCTAGAGAGGAACCGGGCTATGTGGGGTGGCCAGTCCTCTTCTGGCTGTGCCGGGTAGAGATTATAACAGAACATGACCAAGATGTTCAAATGTTCATAAATGACCAGCATGGTCGAATAATAATAAGGCAGAACAGTTGAAACTGGAGCAGCAGCAGTCAGGTGGAATGGGGACAGCAAGGAGCCATCATGTCAGGTAGTCCTGGGGCACTGTCCTAGGGCTCAGGTCCTCCGAGAGAGAGAGAAAGAAAGAGAGAATTAGAGAGAGCATATGTGGGGTGGCCAGTCCTCTTTTGGCTGTGCCGGGTGGAGATTATAACAGAACGTGGCCAAGATGTTCAAATGTTCATAAATGACTAGCATGGTTGAATAATAGTAAGGCAGAACAGTTGAAACTGGAGCAGGAGCATGGCCAGGTGGACTGGGGACAGCAAGGAGTCCTCATGTCTGGTAGTCCTGGGACATGGTCCTAGGGCCCAGGCCAGTTGAAACTGGAGCAGCAGCATGGCCAGGTGGACTGGGGACAGCAAGGAGTCATCATGTCAGGTAGTCCTGGGGCATGGTCCTAGGGCTCAGGTCCTCCGAGAGAGAGAAAGAAAGAGAGAAGGAGAGAATTAGAGAACGCACACTTAGATTCACACAGGACACCGAATAGGACAGGAGAAGTACTCCAGATATAACAAACTGACCCTAGCCCCCCGACACAAACTACTGCAGCATAAATACTGGAGGCTGAGACAGGAGGGGTCAGGAGACACTGTAGAAGAGAATAGAAGAGAAGAAGAGACCAGATACAACTAGAAGAGTGGAAGAGACCAGATACAACTAGAAGAGAGGAAGAGACCAGATACAACTAGAAGAGAGGATGAGACCAGATACAACTAGAAGAGAGGAAGAGACCAGATACAACTAGAAGAGAGGAAGAGAGGATGAGACCAGATACAACTAGAAGAGTGGAAGAGACCAGATACAACTAGAAGAGAGGAAGAGACCAGATACAACTAGAAGAGAGGATGAGACCAGATACAACTAGAAGAGAGGAAGAGACCAGATACAACTAGAAGAGAGGAAGAGAGGATGAGACCAGATACAACTAGAAGAGAGGAAGAGACCAGATACAAATAGAAGAGAGGAAGAGAGGATGAGACCAGATACAACTAGAAGAGAGGATGAGACCAGATACAACTAGAAGAGAGGAAGAGACCAGATACAACTAGAAGAGAGGAAGAGACCAGATACAAATAGAAGAGAGGAAGAGAGGATGAGACCAGATACAACTAGAAGAGAGGAAGAGACCAGATACAACTAGAAGACAGGATGAGACCAGATACAACTAGAAGAGAGGAAGAGACCAGATACAACTAGAAGAGAGGAAGAGACCAGATACAAATAGAAGAGAGGAAGAGACCAGATACAAATAGAAGAGAGGAAGAGAGGATGAGACCAGATACAAATAGAAGAGAGGATGAGACCAGATACAACTAGAAGAGAGGAAGAGAGGAAGAGAGGAAGAGAGGATGAGACCAGATACAACTAGAAGAGAGGATGAGACCAGATACAACTAGAAGAGAGGAAGAGAGGAAGAGAGGATGAGACCAGATACAACTAGAAGAGAGGAAGAGAGGATGAGACCAGATACAACTAGAAGAGAGGAAGAGAGGAAGAGACCAGATACAAATAGAAGAGAGGGAGAGACCAGATACAACTAGAAGAGAGGAAGAGACCAGATACAACCAGAAGAGAGGAAGAGACCAGATACAACTAGAAGAGAGGAAGAGAGGAAGAGAGGATGAGACCAGATACAACTAGAAGAGAGGAAGAGAGGAAGAGACCAGATACAACTAGAAAAGAGGAAGATATGAAGAGACCAGATACAACTAGAAGAGAGGAAGGGAGGAAGAGAGGATGAGACCAGATACAACTAGAAGAGAGGAAGGGAGGAAGAGAGGATGAGACCAGATACAACTAGAAGAGAGGAAGGGAGGAAGAGAGGATGAGACCAGATACAACTAGAAGAGAGGAAGAGACCAGATACAACTAGAAGAGAGGAAGAGAGGAAGAGACCAGATACAACTAGAAGAGAGGAAGGGAGGAAGAGAGGATGAGACCAGATACAACTAGAAGAGAGGAAGGGAGGAAGAGAGGATGAGACCAGATACAAATAGAAGAGAGGATGAGACCAGATACAACTAGAAGAGAGGAAGAGAGGAAGAGAGGAAGAGACCAGATACAACTAGAAGAGAGGAAGGGAGGAAGAGAGGATGAGACCAGATACAACTAGAAGAGAGGAAGGGAGGAAGAGAGGATGAGACCAGATACAACTAGAAGAGAGGAAGGGAGGAAGATAGGATGAGACCAGATACAACTAGAAGAGAGGAAGGGAGGAAGAGAGGATGAGACCAGATACAACTAGAAGAGAGGAAGAGACCAGATACAACTAGAAGAGAGGAAGAGAGGAAGAGACCAGATACAACTAGAAGAGAGGAAGGGAGGAAGAGAGGATGAGACCAGATACAACTAGAAGAGAGGAAGGGAGGAAGAGAGGATGAGACCAGATACAACTAGAAGAGGGGAAGGGAGGAAGAGAGGATGAGACCAGATACAACTAGAAGAGAGGAAGAGACCAGATACAACTAGAAGAGAGGAAGAGAGGAAGAGACCAGATACAACTAGAAGAGGGGAAGGGAGGAAGAGAGGATGAGACCAGATACAACTAGAAGAGAGGGAGAGACCAGATACAACCAGAAGAGAGGAAGAGACCAGATACAACTAGAAGAGAGGAAGAGAGGAAGAGACTAGATACAACTAGAAGAGAGGAAGAGAGGAAGAGACCAGATACAACTAGAAGAGAGGAAGAGAGGAAGAGGCCAGATACAACTAGAAGGGAGGAAGAGAGGAAGAGAGGAAGAGACCAGATACAACCAGAAGATAGGAAGAGACCAGATACAACTAGAAGAGAGGAAGAGACCAGATACAGCTAGAAGAGAGGAAGATACCAGATACAACTAGAAGAGAGGAAGAGACCAGATACAACTAGAAGAGAGGAAGAGAGGAAGATACTAGATACAACTAGAAGAGAGGAAGAGAGGAAGAGACCAGATACAACCAGAAGAGAGGAAGAGACCAGATACAACTAGAAGAGAGGAAGAGGCCAGATACAACTAGAAGAGAGGAAGAGACCAGATACAACTAGAAGAGAGGAAGAGAGGAAGAGACTAGATACAACTAGAAGAGAGGAAGAGAGGAAGAGACCAGATACAACTAGAAGAGAGGAAGAGACCAGATACAGCTAGAAGATAGGAAGAGACCAGATACAACTAGAAGAGAGGAAGAGAGGAAGAGACTAGATACAACTAGAAGAGAGGAAGAGAGGAAGAGACCAGATACAACTAGAAGAGAGGAAGAGACCAGATACAGCTAGAAGATAGGAAGAGACCAGATACAGCTAGAAGAGAGGAAGAGACCAGATACAGCTAGAAGAGAGGAAGAGACCAGATACAGCTAGAAGAGAGGAAGAGACCAGATACAACTAGAAGAGAGGAAGAGACCAGATACAACCAGAAGAGAAGAAGAGGCAACACTCTCTCTCTGCCCTTATGACAAAAAGGATCTTACATGTAAATGCTCATAATTACTTAGAAATGGTTTCTTAATGACAGGTCATCAATACACGTTCACAGGAACATTTCCATAAAGTCAAATCAAACTTTATTTATGCAGCACATTTCAGGGGTGGAATGCAATGTACTGTACTTTACAGGAAGACAACAAATATAATCAATGAAAATAAAAACGTACATTTTTACTTCACAATGAACATTACATATTAAAATCTAAAGAATTACAATAAAATCTGAAGAACTGAGGAAAATCATAGCTAAATAAAATTCCACAGTTTGGGCCCCCCTCAGGTTCTCTGGCAGGCTTTTCCAGAGGCTGGGATCATACTGTAGTAACTAAAGGCTGCCTCTCCATGCCTCTTGGTCCTAGTTTTTGGGAGAGTGAAAAGGCCAGAAGACCTGAGGGACCTACTGGATACAGAACTTAAAAGCATGTCTGATGTGTTGGGGTGCACAATCATGGATTGATTAAAAAACCAACAGAAGTATCCTAAAATTAATTCTAAAACTCACAGGCAACCAGTGCAAAGACTTCAGTGTAATGTGTGCTCGTCGTCTGGTCTTGGTCAGTAGCCAAGCTCAAATCAAATCAAATTTTATTTGTCACATACACATGGTTAGCAGATGTTAATGCGAGTGTAGCGAAATGCTTGTGCTTCTAGTTCCGACAATGCAAAGCTGCAGCATTCTGTATGTTTTGCAGTTGATCAATGGCTTTCTTGGGTAGACCAGACAGGAGAGCATTACAGTAGTCAAACCTGCTTGAAATAAAAGCATGGATGAGTCTCTCTGTATCCGCCTGAGATAGAAATGGCCGCACCTTGGCAATGTTCCTCAGGTGGTAAAAAGCTATTTTGGTCACATTCCTAATGAGTGATTCGAAATTTAGTTCAAAATCTTAATTAACACCTAGGATTCTCACTCTGTGCTTTGGCTCCAACAATAACTACCTCCGTCTTGTCTTGATTTATCTGGAGGAAGTTGTGAGCCATTAAAGTATTTAAATCATTAATACAGTCTAATAATTTATCCTTGGAGCTAAAATCCTCTGGTGACACAGAAATGTAAAATTGTGTATCATCTGCGAAGCAGTGAAAATCAATGCTGTGCTTTCTGATAACTCTGCCAAAGGGTAACATACTGTCTATAAACTGAACAGTACCAGACACAAAATAAAAGCTTGTGGAACGCCACATGGGGTATGTATTTTCCTTTGAGTTATGTTCACCAAGGGTGACAAAACAAAAACCTCTAGACCGGTTAAATAGGTCCTAAACGGAGAGGCCAACCCACCTCTCCAGTCTGTCCAGAAGGACATCATGGTCAACAGTGTTGAATGCAGCACTTAAAAAAGACAGAGATCTGTTTGGCATATGTGTTGGCTCTAAGATAATTCACCACTTTAACTAAGGCTGTCTCTGTGCTGTGGTGGGCACTACAACCAGATAGGAATGTTTCTAAAATACATTTGGCACTGAGAAAACATTTAGCTGTTTGAACACCAATTTCTCCAGAAGGTTATTTTATATTCTATTTTATTCATTGCTGTTTTCAACCATCCCAGTACAAAATGCTTTAAATACCCAGTACAAAGTACAATAAATACCCAGTACATAGTACAATAAATACCCAGTACAAAATGCTTTAAATACCCAGTACAAAGTACAATAAATACCCAGTACAAAGTACAATAAATACCCAGTACAAAGTACAATAAATACCCAGTACAAAATGCTTTAAATACTCAGTACAAAGTACAATAAATACCCAGTACAAAGTACAATAAATACCCAGTACAAAATGCTTTAAATACCCAGTACAAAGTACAATAAGTACTCTGTACAAAATGCTTTAAATACCCAGTACAAAGTACAATAAATACCCAGTACAAAGTACAATAAATACCCAGTACAAAGTACAATAAATACCCAGTACAAAATGCTTTAAATACCCAGTACAAAGTACAATAAATACCCAGTACAAAGTACGATAAATACCCAGTACAAAATACAATAATTACCCAGTACAAAATACAATAAATACCCAGTACAAAATGCTTTAAATACCCAGTACAAAGTACAATAAATACCCAGTACAAAATGCTTTAAATACCCAGTACAAAGTACAATAAATACCCAGTACAAAGTACAATAAATACCCAGTACAAAATGCTTTAAATACCCAGTACAAAATACAATAAATACCCAGTACAAAGTACAATAAATACCCAGTACAAAGTACAATAAATACCCAGTACAAAATGCTTTAAATACCCAGTACAAAGTACAATAAATACCCAGTACAAAGTACAATAAATACCCAGTACAAAATACAATAAATACCCCAGTACAACATACAATAAATACCCAGTACAAAATACAATAAATACCCAGTACAAAGTACAATAAATACTCATTACAAAGTACAATAAATACCCAGTACAAAATACAATAAATACCCCAGTACAACATACAATAAATAGCCCAGTACAAAATACAATAAATACCCAGTACAAATAAAGAGCAGAGACCATGTAAACGCATCCTCCATTAAGCCGTTGCAGGTTATTATACAGTATAACATTTAGCAGACGCTTGAGTTACAGTCATGTGTGCATACATTTTATATATGGGTGGTGTTCGGAATCAAACCCACTACCCTGGCGTTACAAGTGCCATGCTGTACCAACTGAGACTCTACAAAGAGTTGAGCTCCACGGTAGAATGTTATCTGAGGCGGTAGGATGTGTGGGTGGGTGGGCAGTGAGAGGCAGCAGGCCAGGAGAGAGGAGATTAGATTCCTGGGTGTGAAATGAAGGAGCCTCTGGCTACGGTTGTCTGTTGGGCAACAGGGAGTTGTAGGGCAATAGGCTACAGCAAGCCAGCTGGAAGACCTAACCAGCAGGGAGTAACACACAGCAGTGTACGGTACCACTGGGTCTGTGCCTGGGGCCCTGCTCTGGGCCAACCTGGTCTCTGAGGAAACACAGAGCAGATAAGGTGCATGCCTGCGCTAACACTTGATGCACTACAACTGCAGAGCAGAAAAAGTGATTTAAACGCCTATTTTTAATAGGGGGAACATTTTTTCATTAATTATTTGCCATTGTTATTTAGCTGCCTGATCAGAGCATTGTTCCTCAGCCAGCTTGCTGACAGGATATGTGGTGGTGACACCACAGACAGACAGACAGACAGACAGACAGACAGACAGACAGACAGACAGACAGACAGACAGACAGACAGACAGACAGACAGACAGACAGACAGACAGACAGACAGGAAGAGGATCATTATGGATCTAATGAGATGAAGAAACCAACCCCAGGATGTAGAAGTCCCATCAGGATCTCCTCTGGTGCTATTAATAACCATGAAACCATCTCCAATCAATAACAGCACTTCCTGAATCAGTATCCATTTAACAGGGTTAGGACCAGAGGGGGCTGATAGCTGTATCCTCTCAGAGTGCAAGGAGAGCTGACCACACATACAGCATCTTCATGGGCCCATCATCTCAGCAGAAGGGGATAAGACCTCTGACTACTAACAGAAATCAAGAGACCTACCTCAGGAGTGGACTGCAACCATATATCATGACATGTCAATAAAAGGAGGAAGAGAGACAGATGCTTGCAGTCCTAAGTGGACCACAACATTGAATTTTATGGAGAAAAAAATGATTTCATGGCATCGTCACAGACCCAACTGAGAAAGGTAACCCCTCACAATAATACTGTGGTTACGTAGAAAACATGACAATTATACAGTGGTTATGTGGTAACCATGAAAATAATACTGTGGTTATGTGGTAACCATGACAATAATACTGTGGTTATGTGGTAACCATGACAATAATACTGTGGTTATGTGGTAACCATGACAATAATGCTGTGGTTATGTGGTAACCATGACAATAATACTGTGGTTATGTGGTAACCATGACAATAATGCTGTGGTTATGTGGTAACCCATCACAATACTGTGGTTTTGTTGTAACTCACTAATCCCCCTTTCGAAGCCTCTCATCTTTTCAAATGCTGGTGGGTTTATTAACATTTCCGGGGCTATATGGCTTTCTTTGTGTGCATGAGTATACTCTGAATCTGTCTGAAGTAGGGTTGTGTTCGTTGACGTTGAGAGGTAGGACCCTAATCCCTTCCTGCTTCCGTGCTTTGTCTGTCATCCGCCCAGTGTTGGGGAGTAGGTAAACTAGTCATTGAACTACATTTTCCAGTTGTTTGGTGATAGTTCAACAACATTCAGATCTAGGTTGTGTTTTCAGTTGTTAATCATTTTTTTTGTCATGTTGTAGTATAGCTAACTACTGAAACTACGCACTAACAAAATATGGGTGAGATAGGCAATCATTTTTCTTCCTTTTTTGGCATCAAACCAACCTAAATCTCATTTGAAACATTGTTTTTGTGTTTGATAGGGTAAATGACACATTCCGTTGACATATAACCCCAAAGTGATCTGTCCTTGAGATTTGTAGTCCATGACATTTCACATGTGACTACGACCATGAACATTTTTCACAAAGTACAGTGCATTCGGAAAGTATTCAGACCCCTTGACTTTCTCCACATTTTGTTACATTACAGCTTTATTCTAAAATGGAGTAAATCGTTTCCCCCCCCCTCTCCAATTTAAACACAATACCCCATAATGACAAAGCAAAAACAGGTTTTCAGAATGTTTTGCAAATCTATAATAAAAAAAATGAAATATTATATTTACATACGTATTCAGCCACTTTACTCACTTTACTTTGTTGAAGCACCTTTGGTAGCGATTACAGACTTGAGTTTTCTTGTGTATAACCCAACAAGTTTGGCACACCTGTATTTGGTTTCTCCCATCCTTCTCTGCAGATCCTCTCAGGTCCGGGATAATGCTGGGCCACTCAAGGACATTCAAAGACTTGTTCTGAAGCCACTCCTGCGTTGTCTTGCCTGTGTGCTTAGGGTCGTTGTCCTGTTGGAAGGTGCACCTTCGCCACAGACTGAGGACTTGAGTGCTCTGGATCAGGTTTTCATCAAGGATCTCTCTCTACTTTGTTGCATTCATCTTTTACTTGATCCTGACTTGTCTCCCAGTCCATGCCGCTGAAAAACATCCCCACAGTATGACGCTGCCACCACCATGCTTCACTGCAGGGATGGTGCCATGTTTCCTTAAGACGTGACGATTGGCATTCAGGCCAAAGAGTTCAATCTCTTTGATTGCTCAGTTTGGCCGGGCGGCCAGCTCCAGGAAGAGGTCTTGCTGTTTTGGTACCCTTTCCTAGATATGTGCCTCGACACAATCCTGTCTCGGAGCTCCACGGACAATTCCTTCGACCTCATGACTTGATTTTGGCTCTGATATGCACTATCAACTGTGAGACCTTATATAGACAGGTGTGTGCCTTTCCAAATTATATACAATCAATTGAATTTACCACAGGTGGACTCCAATCAAGTTGTGGAAACCTAAGAGCGTCTGCTAAATGACTTAAATGTAAATGTAAATCTAAAAAATGATCAATTGAAACAGCATGCACCTGAGCTCAATATTAAGTCTCATAGCAAATGGTCTGAAAGTATGTGAATGAAGTAGTGAACACTGCTTCTTGTAATGTAACAAAATGTGGAAAAAGGCAAGAGGTCTGAATACTTTCTGAATGCACTGTATACTGAACAAAAATATAAATGCAACATGCAACAATTTCTAAAGAGTTTACTGAGTTACTGTTCATATAAAGAAATCAGTCAAATGAAATAAATAAATTAGGCCCTAATCTATGTATTTCACATGACTGGGCAGGGGTGCAGCCATGGTTGGACCTTGGAGGGCAAAGACCCATCCACTGGGGAGCCAGGCCCAGCCGCTGAGGAGCCAGGCCCATCCACTGGGGAGCCAGGCCCAGCCGCTGGGGAGCCAGGCCCATCCACTGGGGAGCCAGGCCCATCCACTGGGGAGCCAGGCCCATCCACTGGGGAGCCAGGCCCACCCACTGGGGAGCCAGGCCCAGCCACTGGGGAGCCAGGCCCACCCACTGGGGAGCCAGACCCACCCACTGGGGAGCCAGGCCCACCCACTGGGGAGCCAGGCCCAGCCGCTGGGGAGCCAGACCCATCCACTGGGGAGCCAGGCCCAGCCACTGGGGAGCCAGACCCATCCACTGGGGAGCCAGGCCCAGCCACTGGGGAGCCAGACCCATCCACTGGGGAGCCAGGCCCAGCCACTGGGGAGCCAGGCCCAGCCACTGGGGAGCCAGACCCATCCACTGGGGAGCCAGGCCCAGCCACTGGGGAGCCAGACCCATCCACTGGGGAGCCAGGCCCACCCACTGGGGAGCCAGACCCACCCACTGGGGAGCCAGGCCCACCCACTGGGGAGCCAGGCCCAGCTGCTGGGGAGCCAGACCCATCCACTGGGGAGCCAGGCCCAGCCACTGGGGAGCCAGACCCATCCACTGGGGAGCCAGGCCCAGCCACTGGGGAGCCAGACCCATCCACTGGGGAGCCAGACCCAGCCACTGGGGAGCCAGGCCCAGCCACTGGGGAGCCAGACCATCCACTGGGGAGCCAGGCCCAGCCACTGGGGAGCCAGACCCATCCACTGGGGAGCCAGGCCCACCCACTGGGGAGCCAGACCCATCCACTGGGGAGCCAGGCCCAGCCACTGGGGAGCCAGGCCCACCCACTGGGGAGCCAGGCCTGCCACTGGGGAGCCAGACCCATCCACTGGGGAGCCAGGCCCAGCCACTGGGGAGCCAGACCCATCCACTGGGGAGCCAGGCCCACCCACTGGGGAGCCAGACCCACCCACTGGGGAGCCAGGCCCAGCCACTGGGGAGCCAGACCCATCCACTGGGGAGCCAGGCCCAGCCACTGGGGAGCCAGACCCATCCACTGGGGAGCCAGACCCAGCCACTGGGGAGCCAGGCCCAGCCACTGGGGAGCCAGACCCATCCACTGGGGAGCCAGGCCCAGCCACTGGGGAGCCAGACCCATCCACTGGGGAGCCAGGCCCACCCACTGGGGAGCCAGACCCATCCACTGGGGAGCCAGGCCCAGCCACTGGGGAGCCAGGCCCACCCACTGGGGAGCCAGGCCCACCCACTGGGGAGCCAGGCCCAGCCACTGGGGAGCCAGGCCCACCCACTGGGGAGCCAGGCCATAGCTGAAGAAGCCAGATTTGGAGGTCCTGGGCTGACGGGCTGGGGCTGGTCTGCTGTTGTGAGGCCGGTTGGACGTACTGCCAAATTCTCTAAAACGACGTTGGAGGCAGCAATTGGTAGAGGAATGAACATTAAATCATTAAATTATCTGGCAAAAGCTCTGGTGGGCATTCCTGCAGTTAGCATACCAATTGCACACTCCCTTTATTGTCCACAGCACAAGGTGCACCTGTGTAATGATCATGCTGTTCAGTCAGTTTATTGATATGCCACACCTGTCAGGTGAAATGCTCACTAACAGGGATGTAGGGATGTAATGCACAACATTTGAGAAAAAGAAGCTTTTTGTATATATGGACTTTTTTATTTCTGCTCATAAAACATGGCACCAACACTTTACATGTTGCGTTTATATTTTTGGTCAGTGAAGTTTGGATGTAGCGAACTACTTTTTCAAACTAACTTTAGTGAAGTTAACTATATTTTTCTTAATGGTAGCTTTGGTGTAGTTGAACTTCTTCCAGTGTTTGGTAATTGATAGCTTGGTAAAGTATATTTTCAGAGTAGCTACCCCAACACTGGAGCCACCTCACGCTTGTCACACTATCCCCTGGCTCAGGGCACACCAAAGGACAGAGAGAGAAAAAGAGAGCATCAGAGATTTTGAACACCACTTTCAGACTGTGTAATTTGAGATAAGGGATCATCACCCCCCCCACCACCACCACCACCACCATCACATATTTTTTCAGACAAAACAAATCATAAAGGTTAAGATACCTTATTTGCGTCTGTCTGAGGGTATGTCTTCATGCAGGGACAGTTTTAGCTGACATTCAGTCTGGCTTAACAGACTGGTGGTTGAGTCACATCAGTATGGCTGGCTCAGCGGGGTGACCGGACCCACTGGGGAACGTGTCCCTTATCAAACAGCAGCTGAATCTCAATAAGAGGCAGGATGAGAGACGAGTCCGCCACTCCACGTCAGCTGCTGGGACCAGGCCCCCAGTGTCCGGTCTGGAGCGTGAAGTCTTAACCTGTTGAAGCTATGGGGGACTAATTTCATTATTGGATAAAAAAAACGTGCCCGTTTTAAGCGCAATATTTTGTCACAAAAATATGCTCGACTATGCATATAATTGACAGCTTTGGAAAGAAAACACTCTGACGTTTCCAAAACTGCAAAGATATTATCTGTGAGTGCCCCAGAACTGATGCTCCAGGCGAAACCAAGATGAAACTTCAAACAGGAAATGAGCAGGATTTTTGACGCTCTGTTTTTTATTGTCTCCTTATATGGCTGTGAAAGCGCCACGAATTAGCCTGCCCTTTCTATCGTTTCTCCAAGTTGTCTGCAGCATTGTGACGTATTTGTAGGCATATCATTGGAAGATTGGCCATAAGAGACTACATTTACCAGGTGTCCGCCCGGTGTCCTTTGTTGAAATTGTTGCGTAATCTCCAAGCGGCTCGCATTCATCCATGTGATTGAGACAGAGAGGAGACTTCCAGGAATGATATATCATGAAGAGATATGTGAAAAACACCTTGAGGATTGATTCTAAACAACGTTTACCATGTTTCAGTCGATATTATAGAGTTAATGTGGAAGAAAGTTTGGCGTTTGGATGAATTAATTTTAGTTTTTTTTTGGTAGCCAAACATGATGCAGAAAACGGACCGATTTCTCCTGCACAAATAATATTTCAGGAAAAACTGAACATTTGCTATCTAACTGAGTCTCCTCATTGAAAACATCCGAAGTTCTTGAAAGGTAAATTATTTTATTTGAATGGTTTTCTGGTTTTTGTGAAAATGTTGCCTGCTGAATGCTAACGCTAAATGCTAACGCTAAATGCTAACGCTAGCTATCAATACTGTTACACAAATGCTTGTTTTGCTATGGTTGAGAAGCATATTTTTGAAAATCTGAGATGACAGTGTTGTTAACAAAAGGCTAAGCTTGAGAGCTAGCATATTGATTTCATTTCATTTGCGATTTTCATGAATAGTTAACGTTGCGTTATGGTAATGGGCTTGAGGCTGTAGTCACGATCCCGGATCCGGGATGGCTCGACGCAAGAAGTTAAGCTCTGCTGGTCAGCTAGCTCTGCTGGTTGGCTACTGCATAGCAACCTAGCGGTGCCAAAAGCCCTGGTATGCCCTAGAAAGCCTATGTAAATTACCATCGCAAGAATGGCCAAACCAGAACAGCTGTTTTGGGCTCAAAAATATGCTTATTATGATCAAGTTTGATTGCCACTTTGAATTATTTTAAAGTTGGCTCCAAATCAAGATATGTAATTAACTATGGATCCATTCTGACTACTACATTTGTCGTCACACAACACCAACTGCTGACATATGTAGACCAATCTCGGGCCGGCAGGCTACGAGGAGGGTCCAGAGACATTAAGGTGACTCTCTCAGGCAGGATGAAAATGATTACATCGACCATGATGCTTTGCCAGTTACGGTCACATTCAACATGATCCTTGGTGATTCAGCAATATGGTGCACTTCAAATTCAAATACTTCCGGCTTCATGCGTCATCGGATGACATGGATGACGTCAGCGCTTTCATTATCTCCTGACAGACAGACAGACAGACAGACAGACAGACAGACAGACAGACAGACAGACAGACAGACAGACCATCAAGACATTCAGTCACACTAAACATCATGACAGTCACAGTTATTATTCAGACCAAACATCAAGGTAAGGTAAGTATTCAGTCACACCAAACATCATGGGAAGTCAGTCACACCAAACATCAAAGTAAGTCACACTAAACATCAATGTTATTATTCAGTCACAAACATCAAACAGTCACACCAAACATCATGGTAAGTATTATCACACCAAACATCATGTCAGTTACACTAAACATCAATGTTATTATTCAGTCACACTAAACATCATGGTAAGTTTTCAGTCACACCAAACATCAATGTTATTATTCAGTCACACCAAACATCAAGGGAAGTATTCGGTCACACCAAACATCATGGTAAGTATTCAGTCACACCAAACATCATGGGAAGTATTCAGTCACACCAAACATCAAAGTAAGTCACACTAAACATCAATGTTATTATTCAGTCACACGAAACATCAATGTTATTATTCAGTCACACCAAACATCATGGTAAGTATTCAGTCACACCAAACATCATGGTAAGTATTCAGTTACACTAAACATCAATGTTATTATTCAGTCACACTAAACATCATGGTAAGTTTTCAGTCACACCAAACATCAATGTTATTATTCAGTCACACCAAACATCAAGGGAAGTATTCGGTCACACCAAACATCATGGTAAGTATTCAGTCACACCAAACATCATGGGAAGTATTCAGTCACACCAAACATCAAAGTAAGTCACACTAAACATCATGGTAAGTATTCAGTCACACTAAACATCAATGTTATTATTCAGTCACACGAAACATCAATGTTATTATTCAGTCACACCAAACATCATGGTAAGTATTCAGTCACACCAAACATCATGGTAAGTATTCAGTCACACCAAACATCATGGGAAGTATTCAGTCACACCAAACATCAAGGTAAGTATTCAGTCACACTAAACATCAATGTTATTATTCAGTCACACTAAACATCATGGTAAGTATTCAGGCACACCAAACATCATGGTAAGTATTCAGTCACACCAAACATCAATGTTATTATTCAGTCACACCAAACATCAAGGGAAGTATTCGGTCACACCAAACATCAATGTTTTTATTCAGTCACACCAAAAATCATGGTAAGTATTCAGTCACACCAAACATCAAGGGAAGCAAGAAAATTCTGATGGATCGTCAACAATAGTATAATTTCATAGTTGACCAATCACTGGAATGTACTTTCCTGAATAATTAAGGAATCTATGAAAAATATGCACTAACAATGATGGCAATATGCACTAACCATTCTCTCTCTCGGAGGACCTGAGCCCTAGGACCATGCCCCAGGACTACCTGACATGATGACTCCTTGCTGTCCCCAGTCCACCTGACCGTGCTGCTGCTCCAGTTTCAACTGTTCTGCCTTATTATTATACGACCATGCTGGTCATTTATGAACATTTGAACACCTTGGCCATGTTCTGTTATAATCTCCACCCAGCACAGCCAGAAGAGGACTGGCCACCCCACATAGCCTGGTTCTTCTCTAGGTTTCTTCCTAGGTTTTGGCCTTTCTAGGGAGTTTTTCCTAGCCACCGTGCCTACGCCTGCATTGCTTGCTGTTTGGGGTTTTAGGCTGGGTTTCTGTACAGCACTTTGAGATATCAGCTGATGTACAAAGGGCTATATAAATACATTTGATTTTGATTTGATTTGATGGCAAGGCATGAAAAGCATCCTAATAATGACTTAGAAATCCTTCATTAATAGTAGCATAAACTAGAGATAGGTATAGAGATAGGTATATATGGGTGTAGAGATGGGTATAGCGATAGGTATAGTGATGGGTATAGAGATGGGTATAGAGATGGGTAAAGGGATTGGTGTAGAGATGGGACTAGAGATGGGTATAGTGATGGGTATAGAGATGGGAATATAGACGTGGGTATAGTGATGGGTATAGATGGGGGTAGTGATGGGTATATAGATGGGTATAGAGATGGGTATAAATGAGTATAGAGATGGGTATAAATGAGTATAGTGTTGGTATAGAGATGTGTGTAGAGAAGGGCATAGTGATGGTATAGTGATGGTATAGATGGGTATAGTAATGGGTATAGAGATGGGTATATATTAGTATAGTGATGGGTATAGATGAGTATAGTGTTGGTATAGAGATGTGTGTAGAGATGGGTAATAGATGGGTATAGTGATGGGTATAGATGAGTATAGTGTTGGTATAGAGATGTGTGTAGAGATGGGTATAGTGTTGTATTAGAGATGGTATAGATGGGTATAGATGAGTATAGTGTTGGTATAGAGATGGGTATAGTGGTGTATTAGAGATGGTATAGATGGGTGTAGATGAGTATCGTGTTGGTAAAGAGATGTGTAATATATGGGTATAGTGTTGGTATAGAGATGGGTGTAGTATAGCGATGGGTATAGCGTTAGGTATAGATGGTATATTTTTTAATTTTATTTAACCTTTTTTTAACTAGGCATTTCAGTTAAGAACAAATTCTATTTACAATCACTGCCTACACTGGCCAAACCCAAACCCGGACGACTCTTGGCCAATTGTGTGCCGCCCTATGGGACTACCAATCACGGACGGTTGTGGTACAGCCTGGAATCGAACCAAGGTCTGTAGTGACGCCTCTTGCACTGAGATGCAGTGCCTTAGACCGCTGCGCCACTCGGGACCCCTTGTTGGTATAGAAATGATGGGTGTAGTGATGGTGTAGTGATGGTGTAGTGATGGGTATAAATGGGTATAGAGATGGGTATAGATGGTATAGTGACTGTATAGTGGTGGGTCTGGTGATGGGTATAGATGGGTATAGATGGGTGTAGTGATGGTATAGTGATGGTATAGAGATGGGTATAGTGATGGGTATAGATGGGTGTAGTGATGGTGTAGTGATGGGGTAGTGATGGTTATGAATGGGTATAGAGATGGGTATAGATGGTATAGTGATGGTATAGTGATGGGTATAAATGGGTATAGATGGGTGTAGTGATTGTTATAAATGGGTATAGAGATGGGTATAGAGATGGGTATAGAGATGGGCGTAGATACGTATAGTGATGGTATAGTGATGGGTATAAATGGGTATAGATGCGTATAGTGATGGGTATAAATGGGTATAGATGAGATGGTATAGACGCGTATAGTGATGGGTATAAATGGGTATAGATGCGTATAGTGATGGGTATAAATGGGTATAGATGAGATGGTATAGATGCGTATAGTGATGGGTATAAATGGGTATAGATGCGTATAGTGATGGTATAGTGATGGGTATAAATGGGTATAGATGCGTATAGTGATGGGTATAAATGGGTATAGATGAGATGGTATAGATGCGTATAGTGATGGGTATAAATGGGTATAGATGCGTATAGTGATGGGTATAAATGGGTATAGATGAGATGGTATAGATGCGTATAGTGATGGGTATAAATGGGTATAGATGCGTATAGTGATGGGTATAAATGGGTATAGATGAGATGGTATACATGCGTATAGTGATGGGTATAAATGGGTATAGATGCGTATAGTGATGGTATAGTGATGGGTATAAATGGGTATAGATGCGTATAGTGATGGTATAGTGATGGGTATAAATGGGTATAGATGCGTATAGTGATGGTATAGTGATGGGTATAAATGGGTATAGATGCGTATAGTGATGGTATAGTGATGGGTATAAATGGGTATAGATGCGTATAGTGATGGTATAGTGATGGGTATAAATGGGTATAGATGCGTATAGTGATGGGTATAGATGGGTATAGATGAGATGGGTATAGATGCGTATAGTGATGGGTATAAATGGGTATAGATGAGATGGTATAGATGAGATGGTATAGATGCGTATAGTGATGGTATAGTGATGGGTATAAATGGGTATAGATGCGTATAGTGATGGGTATAGATGGGTATAGATGAGATGGTATAGATGCGTATAGTGATGGGTATAAATGGGTATAAATGGGTATAAATGATGGTATAGATGCGTATAGTGATGGGTATAAATGGGTATAGATGAGATGGTATAGATGCGTATAGTGATGGGTATAAATGGGTATAAATGGGTATAGATGAGATGGGTATAGATGCGTATAGTGATGGGTATAAATGGGTATAGATGAGATGGTATAGATGCGTATAGTGATGGGTATAAATGGGTATAGATGAGATGGTATAGATGCGTATAATAATAATAATATATGCCATTTAGCAGACGCTTTTATCCAAAGCGACTTACAGTCATGTGTGCATACATTCTACGTATGGGTGGTCCCGGGAATCGAACCCACTACCCTGGCGTTACAAGCGCCATGCTCTACCAACTGTGCTACAGAAGGATGTATAGTGATGGTATAGTGATGGGTATAAATGGGTATAGATGAGATGGTATAGATGCGTATAGTGATGGGTATAGATGGGTATAGATGAGATGGGTATAGATGCGTATAGTGATGGGTATAAATGGGTATAGATGCGTATAGAGATGGGTATATATGGGTATAGATGCGTATAGTGATGGGTATAGATGGGTATAGATGCGTATAGTGATGGGTATAAATGGGTATAGATGAGATGGTATAGATGCGTATAGTGATGGGTATAGATGGGTATAGATGAGATGGGTATAGATGCGTATAGTGATGGGTATAGATGAGATGGTATAGATGAGATGGGTATAGATGAGATGGTATAGATGCGTATAGATGAGATGGGTATAGATGAGATGGTATAGATGCGTATAGTGGTGGGTATAAATGGGTATAGATGAGATGGTATAGATGAGATGGGTATAGATGAGATGGTATAGATGCGTATAGATGAGATGGGTATAGATGAGATGGTATAGATGCGTATAGATGAGATGGTATAGATGAGATGGATATAAATGGGTATAGATGAGATGGTATAGATGCGTATAGTGATGGGTATAAATGGGTATAGATGGGCTCTGCTCTGAGTTCTGACCTTCAGCTGGGAGCCCAGAGGTCAGCAGGGGATTCCACACTTCCTGTGTTCCTCCTCACCCCACAGGATAGATCTGCAGTTCTTCTTCCCCCTCCCTTCCTCCCTCCCTCCCCCAGACTCTACAGGATGCACTCCCCGACCCTGCTTCATTAGGAATTTACACAAATGTCCAGAAGGCCCAGCCGTGAACGTCCTCCATGACCCGTGGAGTCACGCGGGATGGGAGGGAGGGAGGCAGCATCACGGGAACATCCTGAGCTGTGTAGTTAGCGCTGATCTGATCCTCTTCTCTCTCTCTCTCTCTCTTGTTTAAAAAACCCTGTCCTGTCCTGTCCTATCCTGTTCATCCCAAGCCACTACTCTCTCTGTGGGGACTGGTGTGGCTGATCAATCAGCCCTCAACACGGTCACACAGACAGAACACGTTGTTCCATAGGTGAAGAACATAGATGTCCACAGCACAGCTTCACATGGCACGGCATGCAGCGTGATACTTAGTCGATGACCTGCCCCTCAGTCAAGGTTACCAAGTAGCTGGGGGACTGTATTCAAAAGAGTTCACAATAAAGCAACTTAAATTAATTGACAGAATCCAGTCTGAGAATAACATGCTGTCAGCGACAACAACAAACAAATTTAATCCTAAAACTGAACAATAATATTCTTTTTTCTGAGTGAGAGAACTCGGGCTGCAAAAAGCATCCAGCGAGAGAGATGAAAGAGTCGTGACTCCCTGTAGCGTGTGCTCGCTCGATGAGGACGTGTGGAAAATGAGACATCTCCATTGTGACAGAGAGAGAATGACTGTGCATGATTGTGCTGCGCTCAGTGCAATGGTGAGGTTACTGCAGGTTTACAGCTCATCACAACACCACCCAGCACAAAACTACTGCAGGTTACTGCAGGTTTACAGCTCATCACAACACCACCCAGCACAAAACTACTGCAGGTTACTGCAGGTTTACAGCTCATCACAACACCACCCAGCACAAAACTACTGCAGGTTTACAGCTCATCACAACACCACCCAGCACAAAAACTACTGCAGGTTACTGCAGGTTTACAGCTCATCACAACACCACCCAGCACAAAACTACTGCAGGTTTACAGCTCATCACAACACCACCCAGCACAAAACTACTGCAGGTTTACAGCTCATCACAACACCACCCAGCACAAAACTACTGCAGGTTTACAGCTCATCACAACACCACCCAGCACAAAACTACTGCAGGTTTACAGCTCATCACAACACCACCCAGCACAAAACTACTACAGGTTTACAGCTCATCACAACACCACCCAGCACAAAAACTACTGCAGGTTTACAGCTCATCACAACACCACCCAGTACAAAAACTACTGCAGGTTACTGCAGGTTTACAGCTCATCACAACACCACCCAGCACAAAACTACTGCAGGTTACTGCAGGTTTACAGCTCATCACAACACCACCCAGCACAAAAACTACTGCAGGTTTACAGCTCATCACAACACCACCCAGCACAAAAAATACTAGCGTTTGTGGAGGATGAACTGAGAGGAACTTAACAAGCCTGCCTTCCTGCTTGCCTGCAGCTACGGGACTCGTGTGGATGGGACTGACGGGGGGTGCAGTGCAGCAGAGGAGCTGCTTTCGTCAGAGCGCGTGGTGCTGATGCAGTACAGAGGGTGGGGAGGGTTGCTGCTGCTGCTGCTGCAGAGAAGAGGGTTGGCTCCACTGTGGAACAGCCTCACTGGTTGACTCTGTGGTGCTGCAGAGGGAGGCACGGCAGACACGGAAACAGCCGATCAGTTTGGTTCCGAAAGCTTCCTGAATCACAGAGAAAAGGCCAGCTCCTCCCAGTCAGGTGACGTACACGCTGTTGGCTTCTACGAGCAGAACGATGATGAAGCAGTTGCTGACTCTTGTTCATGCTGAACATCGTTCAGATTCACGGCCCTGCCTGTGTCTATGTGGTGTAAATCTTCTGAAATAATACATTTAACGCAGACATAACCGTGGATTGTTTCATAACAATGGTTGATATTTACGACGAAAGGGTGCTTACGTGGGCAAATTTTGTTCCAATCAATTCAAGCGAAAAAAATGTAACAACTAAATCATTCTCCATGTGATGAACATGCAGCTATCAAAGTCATTGGTAAGTGGGTTAAGGTATACATTACTTAAAGATCTGTGAAAGTTAATTCTGTCGATGTCAGGTCATGGAGTCCTACACAGACAGATTGTCAGTTATCCTAAACGACTAACCCAATTCCAGTGTTTTCCCCATCCAGGCTCGGGCATTAGACCACGCTACTCCCTTCCTGCCCCTCCTGTACCCATGCACTGTGAGAAAGAGAGAGAGAGAAGAGAGGGGGGAGGGGCAATAGAGAGAGAGAGGGAGCCGTAAGGCGCCCCAGAAGGGTGACCCACTTCCCCACCCCAGAGGAATTTTGGGAGTTGAGTTGCACCTCTCTGGGTCACTGATCATAGCCTCTCTGACCCCTGAACTCAGTCCCTTTAGTTGCCAATGGTCATACCCTCTCTCTTAACAGCGCAGTTGAGTAATTTTCTTAATTTGTTTCTGGGGAGATAATAAGGACTTAACCACGGGCTGACCTTTGGCACTGCTGCCCATCCCCCACACCCATCCCCCACACAGATAGACAGGCAGGGAGGCAGGCAGGCAGGCAGGCAGGCAGGCAGGCAGGCAGGCAGGCAGGCAGGCAGGCAGGCAGGCAGGAAGGCAGGCAGGCAGGCAGGCAGAGTCCCAAGAGTCACGTTTGAGGAGAGGCAGGGCAAGGCTGGAATTTGCTGATTATCTCCAGATATCACAAAGGGCAAGCAGGACAACAACTAATGTGAATGGTCCTCTGGGATGCATGCCAGAGTTGGCTTTTCTATGATCATTTTAAACCCCATGCCATTTGACATATCCTTGTACTCTGGGTGCATTACAATTGCAAAATATAATGGCTTCCATTGAGATAATTTTTTATTTATTTTTTTATTTCACCTTTATTTAACCAGGTAGGCTAGTTGAGAACAAGTTCTCATTTGCAACTGCGACCTGGCCAAGATAAATCATAGCAGTGTGAACAGACAACACAGAGTTACACATGGAGTAAACAATTAACAAGTCAATAACACAGTAGAAAAAAAATGGGCAGTCTATATACAATGTGTGCAAAAGGCATGAGGAGGTAGGCGAATAATACAATTTTGCAGATTAACACTGGAGTGATAAATGATCAGATGGTCATGTACAGGTAGAGATATTGGTGTGCAAAAGAGCAGAAAAGTAAATAAATAAATAAAATAATAAAAAACAGTATAAAAACAGTATGGCAATGAGGTAGGTGAAAATGGGTGGGCTATTTACCTATAGACTATGTACAGCTACAGCGATCGGTTAGCTGCTCGGATAGCAGATGTTTGAAGTTGGTGAGGGAGATAAAAGTCTCCAACTTCAGCGATTTTTGCAATTCGTTCCAGTCACAGGCAGCAGAGTACTGGAACGAAAGGCGGCCAAATGAGGTGTTGGCTTTAGGGATGATCAGTGAGATACACCTGCTGGAGCGCGTGCTACGGATGGGTGTTGCCATCGTGACCAGTGAACTGAGATAACGCGGAGCTTTACCTAGCATGGACTTGTAGATGATCTGGAGCCAGTGGGTCTGGCGACGAATATGTAGTGAGGGCCAGCCGACTAGAGCATACAAGTCGCAGTGGTGGGTGGTATAAGGTGCTTTAGTGACAAAACGGATGGCACTGTGATAGACTGCATCCAGTTTGCTGAGTAGAGTGTTGGAAGCCATTTTGTAGATGACATCGCCGAAGTCGAGGATCGGTAGGATAGTCAGTTTTACTAGGGTAAGCCTGGCAGCGTGAGTGAAGGAGGCTTTGTTGCGGAATAGAAAGCCGACTCTTGATTTGATTTTCGATTGGAGATGTTTGATGTGAGTCTGGAAGGAGAGTTTGCAGTCTAGCCAGACACCTAGGTACTTATAGATGTCCACATATTCAAGGTCGGAACCATCCAGGGTGGTGATGCTAATCGGGCATGCGGGTGCAGGCAGCGATCGGTTGAAAAGCATGCATTTGGTTTTACTCGCGTTTAAGAGCAGTTGGAGGCCACGGAAGGAGTGCTGTATGGCATTGAAGCTCGTTTGGAGGTTAGATAGCACAGTGTCCAATGACGGGCCGAAAGTATATAGAATGGTGTCGTCTGCGTAGAGGTGGATCAGGGAATCGCCCGCAGCAAGAGCGACATCATTGATATATACAGAGAAAAGAGTCGGCCCGAGAATTGAACCCTGTGGCACCCCCATAGAGACTGCCAGAGGACCGGACAGCATGCCCTCCGATTTGACACACTGAACTCTGTCTGCAAAGTAATTGGTGAGCCAGGCAAGGCAGTCATCCGAAAAACCGAGGCTGTTGAGTCTGCCGATGAGAATATGGTAATTGACAGAGTCGAAAGCCTTGGCGAGGTCGATGAAGACGGCTGCACAGTACTGTCTTTTATCGATGGCGGTTATGATATCGTTTAGTACCTTGAGTGTGGCTGAGGTGCACCCGTGACCGGCTCGGAAACCAGGATTCGAGATGGTCAGTGACCTGTTTGTTGACTTGGCTTTCGAAGAACTTAGATAGGCAGGGCAGGATGGATATAGGTCTATAACAGTTTGGGTCCAGGGTGTCTCACCCTTTGAAGAGGGGGATGACTGCGGCAGCTTTCCAATCCTTGGGGATCTCAGACAATATGAAAGAGAGGTTGAACAGGCTGGTAATAGGGGTTGCGACAATGGCGGCAGATAGTTTCAGAAATAGCGGGTCCAGATTGTCAAGCCCAGCTGATTTGTACGGGTCCAGGTTTTGCAGCTCTTTCAGAACATCTGCTATCTGGATTTGGGTAAAGGAGAAACTGGAGAGGCTTGGGTGAGGAGCTACGGGGGGGGCAGAGCTGTTGGCCGAGGTTTGAGTAGCCAGGCGGAAGGCATGGCCAGCCGTTGAGAAGTGCTTATTGAAGTTTTCGATAATCATGGATTTATCGGTGGAGACCGTGTTTCCTAGCCTCAGTGCAGTGGGCAGCTGGGAGGAGGTGCTCTTGTTCTCCATGGACTTCACAGTGTCCCAGAACTTTTTTGAGTTGGAGCTACAGGATGCAAACTTCTGCCTGAAGAAGCTGGCCTTAGCTTTCCTGACTGACTGCGTGTATTGGTTCCTGACTTCCCTGAACAGTTGCATATCACGGGGGCTATTCGATGCTATTGCAGTCCGCCACAGGATGTTTTTGTGCTGGTCGAGGGCAGTCAGGTCTGGAGTGAACCAAGGGCTGTATCTGTTCTTGGTTCTGCATTTTTTGAACGGAGCATGCTTATCTAACATGGTGAGGAAGTTACTTTTAAAGAATGACCAGGCATCCTCGACTGACGGGATAAGGTCAATATCCTTCCAGGATACCCGGGCCAGGTCGATTAGAAAGGCCTGCTCACAGAAGTGTTTTAGGGAGCGTTTGACAGTGATGAGGGGTGGTCGTTTGACTGCGGCTCCGTGGCGGATACAGGCAATGAGGCAGTGATCGCTGAGATCCTGGTTGAAGACAGCGGAGGTATATTTGGAGGGCCAGTTGGTCAGGATGACGTCTATGAGGGTGCCCTTGTTTACAGAGTTAGGGTTGTACCTGGTGGGTTCCTTGATGATTTGAGTGAGATTGAGGGCATCTAGCTTAGATTGTAGGACTGCCGGGGTGTTAAGCATATCCCAGTTTAGGTCACCTAACAGAACATAATTGAGGGAAAGGTGAGAGGGATAATTGATCATTTACATTAATTGGTTGGTGAATTTATGCACACAATCCTTAAAATTGTGTAAATAGCATATATATTTGAGTTCCACACTGACCAACCAGAATAAGTCTGTCTTAGGGGCAGGGTTAGGTTGAATTCACCAGTAAGCTCTACTCTACCAGCAGAAGGACAGTAGCTCAAGATAGCTGATACTGTAAGGTAGCTCAAGATACTGTCCTCACAGGCTCTCAGACACACACCCACAAACACACAGAGAGGGCCACCGTTGACCCAGGGGACTGGGCGATTTCACGCTCGACGTGTGTAAGGTTTTTATTCGGGTAAACACTCGTAAGGCCATGGGGCCGATCGGTATTCCAGGGCACGTTCTCAGAGCATGTGCAGAACAGCTGGCAGGCATATTCACGGTCATTTTCAACCTCTTCTTGTCCCAGCAGTGGAGTGTAGTCATGGATACCAAGGGAAGCCAGGCTTCCCCCCAAAAACATGGACCAATAAAAAAATACAAAATATATCAAATGATTCATCTTTCATCTCTCTGTATTTCATTCAAGAGGCTGAATTGACCTCACAGGAGAAAGCATCTGAGCGAGCCAAACAGCGCCCCTCCCTCTCTCTATGTGTAGGCCATCTATCTGATTCTGTCTGGTCCAAGTGAGTAGGACATTGTTCCCTCCCGTAGCATTGAAGGCAAGGGAAGCCAGTGAGCATCTGGCCTCCTTTGACAAAAAAAAAGTATAAAAAAATGAGCCAATCAGCGTTGAGCTAAACTGAGCGAGCTCAACTGTGATTGGTCCTGGCAAACCGTGTTAAGGGAAGCCAGCTTGGAAAAAATGTCCCTTTCCTAATTTAGCCATGGATGGACATAGGGATTTGCACTTGTGGTTTTACTTAATTCTCTGTACTGGCCAATGATTATAACGGCGATTCCGATCCAATTATTAATTCATTCATTGTTTGTTGCACCCCTGGCCTAAGAGGATGGAAGTTCAATATGTAGCTAGATGTAGAAGGCCAATGTTAGCCAAAGAATGGAAGTTGGGCCAGCATGAAAGCATTTTAGCCAGGTAGCCTAGGACAACAAAAATATAAGTGTGTACTGTATGACAGAGTGACAGACCATTTCGTCATCATGAAAGAGAGGAGGATGACATTGGTGTTTCTCTACAAGTAGGGTGAGTCAACAGGTTTTTCTACTTGCACTCACACACTCACACACAGGAATCAGAACCATGGACAACCAGATCATACTGTATATATAATTTATCCTCCTGAGACGCAGTAATTAATTTTTGTCCTCTCTAGTGGGCATCCGTTCTTGGTCTGTATCTCTGGGCCATACAAACCACTGTATCAATTACTGTTGTCCCTTCGAGAGGACAGTCAGGGCTTTTAGTTGGGGTTTGACCTTGACAACTTTATATTCCTGGTTCTTAAAAAAAAAAGATTTTTAAAAAAGTGTGATTAATTATTAATGATAATTGTTGTGAGTTTGATATTAAAATTGTTTCTAGTAAGTACATTTCTCAGAAAAAGTTAAGTGAGTTGTCTAGACTGTGTAATAATTGTTTTCACATTATATAAGAGATAAATAAGAGCTTATCAAGAAAATGACCTCTGTAGTAGACACCCAGATGCCACAGCTATGTTTTTCACCGACTGTACCCATCGACTGTACCCATCGACTGTACCCATCGACTGTACCCACCGACTGTACCCATCGACTGTACCCACCGACTGTACCCATCGACTGTACCCACCGACTGTACCCATCGACTGTACCCATCGACTGTACCCATCGACTGTACCCACCGACTGACCCATCGACTGTACCCATCGACTGTACCCACCGACTGTACCCATCGACTGTACCCATCGACTGTACCCACCGACTGACCCATCGACTGTACCCACCGACTGACCCATCGACTGTACCCATCGACTGTACCCACCGACTGACCCATCGACTGTACCCATCGACTGTACCCATCAACTGTACCCACCGACTGACCCATCGACTGTACCCACCGACTGACCCATCGACTGTACCCACCGACTGTACCCACCGACTGTACCCATCGACTGTACCCACCGACTGACCCATCGACTGTACCCATCGACTGTACCCACTGACTGTACCCATCGACTGTACCCATCGACTGTACCCATCAACTGTACCCATCAACTGTACCCACCGACTGACCCATCGACTGTACCCACCGACTGTACCCATCGACTGTACCCACCGACTGTACCCATCGACTGTACCCACCGACTGACCCATCGACTGTACCCACCGACTGTACCCATCGACTGTACCCACCGACTTACCCATCGACTGTACCCACCGACTGTACCCATCGACTGTACCCACCGACTGTACCCACCGACTGTACCCACCGACTGTACCCATCGACTGTACCCACTGACTGTACCCATCGACTGTACCCAACGACTGTACCCATCGACTGTAATGTTAAGTTTTCACATGTATGTCCTAATGACCACTACAGAGGACAATTGTGCACTTAAAATCAAAGATAAATAACCATATTTCTTCACATGTTTTTTTTTTCAGATCTCAGTAGGACATTCCGGTCTCTGACATTGCTTGTTCTGATATTTCTTAATTTCTTTCTTACATTTTTGGGGATTATGTTTGTATTGTTTTGTATTGCTGGGTATTATTGCACTGTTGGAGCTAGAAACACAGGTATTTAGCTGCACCTGCGATAACATCTGCAAAAAAAAACGTATTTGATTAGATTTTTTTTACTGCGTTGTTGGGAATGAGCAAGCTTGTGCACATGACAATAAAAAGTTGAATGTTGAAACACACATCAAGCCAAACATATCTTACATTTCTGTGCATTTCTGTTCTTACAATTCTGGGGCTCCTCACCTAAATGGGATCCTGTGCAGCAACAGAAGGAACAGGGAAGTGAGACCCAGTTTCGGGTATACCTCACCCAGCTATGTATAGCCATGCTTTCCCGGGGTAACATGACCCCGGGAAAGCATGGACAGCTGTTCACTGTAGGCCTTAGTTCAGGTTTCACTGTGCAGTGCAGTGCTGTGGCTCAGCCTGGCTCTGCACACAGGGAAAGATTACATATTTTGCCTGTTTGGGGGGGTCAGCTGCTCTGCCTTACACCAGGCAGGGTGACTCCAAACCTGGCTAAGCCAGGGGGAGCCCCAGGGGGCTGCATGGAGGTACTCATGACAAACAACCACAATATACATTATCTAAACCTGTGTGGAGCCTGAAATAAAATCTGGGATGCCATCGCAACATTAAATGATCTTAGTGGCTTTATTGATTGTCTTTGATACATATTAAATTGTGACATCTAGCCTATCACATCAACACAAGGCGTTTCCAGGAATTTCTAGCAAATTCTATCAGTTTACTTGGCAACCTACACATGTCCAGTTTTGCAAGCATCTTATTCAATGTGCTTGTCAGACCAAAACACAGCTTAGTTTGGTCTTTAACCGTAATGCTGAGCGAAGGGAATTAACCTCCAGTCTGTTTTGCTCTCACTGGGAAACCAGACTTACTAATAATAGCGAGACTAACACGAATGAGAGAGTTCCTTATATGGTTTTAAAGAGGAGGCCCCAAGCGATGAGCCGGTCACTGGCGTCAACCAGACCTTTTATCTGAAAGAGCCTGACTGTTAACAGTGAAGTGGAGTCACGAGCCAGGAATGATGTGATCAGAGCAGAGCCAGAAGAAACAGGCCTGTGGCGGCATGGCGAGGGAAATGCTGGCCTGGAATGCTGGCCTGGAATTCCAGGAATGAGGGGAAGTGGCGTGAGTGACGCGTGGATTCTGTCGGCTTTAATAAGGTCATGAGGAACTCTGGCCCTGGTCTGCTGCTTCGGTTCTTTGGTCTGCTGAGAAGATGACGACAGACCAGGAGAAGAGCCCTGGATTCAACCACGGAATGGCTGCATATTAAAACCAAGATCTGTATTCATTCTGATTCTGAATCCCGTTGACAATGAATACCGTTGACAAGGTCAACACAGTAACCTGTAGCAGTGAGGTCAACACAGTAACCTGTAGCAGTGAGGTCAACACTGTAACCTGTAGCAGTGAGGTCAACACTGTAACCTGTAGTAGTGAGGTGAGGTCAACACTGTAACCTGTAGCAGTGAGGTCAACACTGTAACCTGTAGCAGTGAGGTCAACACACTGTAACCTGTAGCAGTGAGGTCAACACAGTAACCTGCAGTAGTGAGGTCAACACAGTAACCTGTAGCAGTGAGGTCAACACAGTAACCTGTAGCAGTGAGGTCAACACAGTAACCTGTAGCAGTGAGGCCTGTAGCAGTGAGGTCAACACAGTAACCTGTAGCAGTGAGGTCAACACAGTAACCTGTAGCAGTGAGGTCAACACAGTAACCTGTAGCAGTGAGGTCAACACAGTAACCTGTAGCAGTGAGGTCAACACAGTAACCTGTAGCAGTGAGGTCAACACAGTAACCTGTAGCAGTGAGGTCAACACAGTAACCTGTAGCAGTGAGGTCAACACAGTAACCTGTAGTAGTGAGGTCAACACAGTAACCTGTAGCAGTGAGGTCAACACAGTAACCTGTAGCAGTGAGGTCCACACAGTAACCTGTAGCAGTGAGGCCTGTAGCAGTGAGGTCAACACAGTAACCTGTAGCAATGAGATCAACACAGTAACCTGTAGCAGTGAGGTCAACACACAGTAACCTGTAGTAGTGAGGTCAACACTGTAACCTGTAGCAGTGAGGTCAACACAGTAACCTGTAGCAGTGAGGTCAACACAGTAACCTGTAGCAGTGAGGTCAACACACTGTAACCTGTAGCAGTGAGGTCAACACAGTAACCTGTAGCAGTGAGGTCAACACAGTAACCTGTAGCAGTGAGGTCAACACAGTAACCTGTAGCAGTGAGGTCAACACTGTAACCTGTAGTAGTGAGGTCAACACACAGTAACCTGTAGTAGTGAGGTCAACACTGTAACCTGTAGCAGTGAGGTCAACACAGTAACCTGTAGCAGTGAGGTCTACACACTGTAACCTGTAGCAGTGAGGTCAACACTGTAACCTGTAGCAGTGAGGTCAACACAGTAACCTGTAGCAGTGAGGTCAACACTGTAACCTGTAGCAGTGAGGTCAACACAGTAACCTGTAGCAGTGAGGTCAACACTGTAACCTGTAGCAGTGAGGTCAACACTGTAACCTGTAGCAGTGAGGTCAACACTGTAACCTGTAGCAGTGAGGTCAACACAGTAACCTGTAGCAGTGAGGTCAACACTGTAACCTGTAGCAGTGAGGTCAACACAGTAACCTGTAGCAGTGAGGTCAACACTGTAACCTGTAGCAGTGAGGTCAACACAGTAACCTGTAGCAGTGAGGTCAACACTGTAACCTGTAGTAGTGAGGTCAACACAGTAACCTGTAGCAGTGAGGTCAACACTGTAACCTGTAGCAGTGAGGTCAACACTGTAACCTGTAGCAGTGAGGTCAACACAGTAACCTGTAGCAGTGAGGTCAACACTGTAACCTGTAGTAGTGAGGTCAACACACAGTAACCTGTAACCATCCAGCAGTGAGGTCAACACTGTAACCTGTAGTAGTGAGGTCAACACTGTAACCTGTAGCAGTGAGGTCAACACAGTAACCTGTAGCAGTGAGGTCAACACAGTAACCTGTAGCAGTGAGGTCTACACACTGTAACCTGTAGCAGTGAGGTCAACACAGTAACCTGTAGCAGTGAGGTCAACACTGTAACCTGTAGCAGTGAGGTCAACACACTGTAACCTGTAGCAGTGAGGTCAACACAGTAACCTGTAGCAGTGAGGTCAACACTGTAACCTGTAGTAGTGAGGTCAACACACTGTAACCTGTAGTAGTGAGGTCAACACAGTAACCTGTAGCAGTGAGGTCAACACAGTAACCTGTAGTAGTGAGGTCAACACAGTAACCTGTAGCAGTGAGGTCAACACACTGTAACCTGTAGCAGTGAGGTCAACACAGTAACCTGTAGCAGTGAGGTCAACACAGTAACCTGTAGTAGTGAGGTCAACACAGTAACCTGTAGCAGTGAGGTCTACACAGTAACCTGTAGCAGTGAGGTCCACACACTGTAACCTGTAGTAGTGAGGTCAACACAGTAACCTGTAATAGTGAGGTCCACACAATGTAACTTGTATTGAAAATGAGATGACCTGATCAGCAGTGGTAGAAAAAGTAGCCAATTGTCATAGTTGAGTAAAAGTAAAGATACTTTAATTGAAAATGAAAGTAAAATACTACTTGAGTGAAAGTCTAAGAGTATTTTGTTTTAAATGTATGTAAATATCAAAAGTAAATCTAATTGCTAAAATATACTTAAGTATCAAAGTAAAAGTGAATGTATAAATGATTTCAAATTCTGCGTATTAAGCAAACCAGACGGCATGATTTTCTAGTTTATTTATTTATTTACGGATAGCCAGGGTTAAACTTCAATACTCCAACATAATTCACAAGTC
Organism: Oncorhynchus keta; assembly: GCF_023373465.1. Taxonomy (NCBI): domain Eukaryota; kingdom Metazoa; phylum Chordata; class Actinopteri; order Salmoniformes; family Salmonidae; genus Oncorhynchus; species Oncorhynchus keta. The sequence goes on from NC_068447.1 coordinate 13,454,767, forward strand.
TGTCAGATCAACTGGCAGCAGAGATTACCAGGGATGTTCTCTTGATAAGTGGGTGGATTGGACCCTTTTCCTGTCTTGCTAAGCATTCCAAATGTAACGAGTTCTTTTGGGTGTCAGGGAAACTATGGAGTAAATAGTACACTATTTTCTTTAGGAATGTAAAAGTAATTTTTATTTTACCTTTATTTAACTAGGCAAGTCAGTTAAGAACAAATTCTTATTTTCAATGACGGCCATTTCAGACCTTTTATCTGAAAGAGCCTGACTGTTAACAGTGAAGTGGAGTCACGAGCCAGGAATGATGTGATCAGAGCAGAGCCAGAAGAAACAGGCCTGTGGCAGCATGGCGAGGGAAATGACAGCCTAGGAACTGCCTGTTCAGGGGCAGAAAGACAGATTTGTACCTTGTCAGCTCTGGTATTTGAACTTGCAACCTTCTGGTTACTAGTCCAACTCTCTAACCACTAGGCTACCCTGCCACCCCTGTAAAAGTAGTCAAAAATCTAAACAGTATTGTAAAGTACAGATACACAAAAAAACTACTTTGGTAGTACATAAGTATTTTCCACCACTGCTGAGCAGGCTGTAGATGCCAAGCAGGGATGTGTGTCAGATCATCTCCCCAAGGAGAAGTGGGTGTGGAGTCAGGCGCAGGAGAGAGCAAATTTCAAATTTCAACAAGGGTCCAAAGTCCAAAGAACAGGAAACAGGACTACAACAGTAGCCTCAAATCAACCGGACTCCGTCCAGGAAAAACACACCTGTTCAACAGAACACAAGAAAACGCAACCCGAACTAAATGACAGCAAACGTAACAATCCCGCACAAAAACCCAGAGGGTATGGCGAGATAAAACACCCCCCCCTAATTACCCTAAACGAACACAGGTGAAACACAAGACAGACATAACCAAATGAAAAGGAAAAAGGATTGGTGGCAGCTAGTAGACCGGCGACGACGACCGCCGAGCGCCGCCCAAACAGGGAGAGGACGACGACTGCCGAGCGCCTCCCAAACGGTGAGAGGACGACGAGCGCCGAGCGCTGCCCAAACAGGGAGAGGACGACGACCGCCGAGCTCCGCCCGAGCAGGCTGGATGTGGACAGGGAGAGGACGATGACTGCCGAGCGCCTCCCGAACAGGGAGAGGATGGCGACCCCGAGCGCCTCCCAAACAGGGAGAGGATGACGACCGCCGCCGCGCCTCCCAAACATGGAGAGGACGACGACCGCCGAGCGCCGCCCAAACAGGGAGAGGACGACGACGCCGAGCGCCTCCCAAACAGGGAGAGGACGACGACCGCCGAGCGCCGCCCAAACAGGGAGAGGACGACGACCGCCGAGCGCCGCCCAAACAGAGAGGGACGACGACCGCCGAGCGCGCCCAAACAGGGAGAGGACGATGACCGCGAGCGCCTCCCAAACATGGAGAGGACGACGACCGCCGAGCGCCGCCCAAACAGGGAGAGGACGACGACCGCCGAGCGCCTCCCAAACAGGGAGAGGACGACGACCGCCGAGCGCCGCCCAAACAGGGAGAGGACGACGACCGCCGAGCGCCGCCCAAACAGGGAGAGGACGACGACCGCCGAGCGCCGCCCAAACAGGGAGAGGACGATGACCGCCGAGTGCCGCCCAAACAGGGAGAGGACGACGACCGCCGAGCGCCGCCCAAACAGGGAGAAGTCGTGACAATGTGTCTTTGTCTCTTTCCCTGGATCAGTTTCATTAGAGCAGGACCTGCCGCCTCTATAAAGAGACAGCACTCTCTACCTGGGCTATTTACGTCAAGTAATGCATCCCAAATGGCATCCTGTTCCCTATATAGTACACTACTTCCGGTCAAAGGTAGTGCACTACATAGGGAATAGGGTGCCATTTGGGATGAAGTCAGGGATTCCCTCTGATGGAGCCTAGTGGGCTTTCCACACGTATCAGGGCGATGACGCTCCAACCCCACCTGAGTTACTCTCCTAGCTTGCCCCGCCGTGTACAGTATAGTAGCGGTTCACATTGGTTTATCTGTAAAAAAACATACAAAATATCCTTGCTGATGACACTGTTCCGTATGCTGTTCCCCCTACGGTTGACCAGATTCTTTCTGAACTACAGTCTGCATGTATTGCTTTACAGAATATCTTTGTTGAATTGGTGCTGAATGTATTTAAATCCAAGTGTATGATGTTTTCCAAAACACCTAGAAATGTATCTGATGATTTAGGCATAATTGTACTCTGGATTGTGCCCACATTGATCGCGTCCCTGTTTATACATCTGGGCATCTGGATATACGAAAAGTAATCTTTTAAAAAGCATATTGATGAATTACAGATCTGCTATCTTCATTTGATCGATTTGTTGTTGCAGAATTTTTTATTATTTTTATTATTTTTATTAAAGCCCTTAGATGCAGTTTGTTATAGTGCACTATGCTTCATTACGGGCAGCTGTTTTGGTACACATCCCTGCATCCTTTACCAGGAAATAGGCCATTTAGGATGTCACTTTGGTCGATTCAATGCTGTCCTCTTATTTATTCATCTCTCGTAGAGAATCTTCTTTGCCGTTCCTAACATGAATAATAACTTTTAAAGTTACCATACCCAATAACTTTTAACATGAATAATAACTTTTAAAGTTACCATACCCAGTTACCATACCCAGTCTGAGGGATGGATAATCCCTCAGAATAATACCTTTTAAAGTTACCATACCCAGTCTGAGGGATGGATAATCTCTCAGAATAATACCTTTTAAAGTTACCATACCCAGTCTGAGGGATGGATAATCTCTCAGAATAATACCTTTTAAAGTTACCATACCCAGTCTGAGGGATGGATAATCCCTCAGAATAATACCTTTTAAAGTTACCATACCCAGTCTGAGGGATGGATAATCCCTCAGAATAATAACTTTTAAAGTTACCATACCCAGTCTGAGGGATGGATAATCCCTCAGAATAATACCTTTTAAAGTTACCATACCCAGTCTGAGGGATGGATAATCTCTCAGAATAATACCTTTTAAAGTTACCATACCCAGTCTGAGGGATGGATAACTGGAGATCCCATCAGGTCTTCACAGAGTTTAGTTTCTATGCACTTCACATATGGAACAATCTAGAGAGTTCCTACAATCACATGTACTAGTGCCTCTCGGGCAGTTCTCATGGTTGATTGAAGACCTCTTTGCTGAGGAATGTATATTATGTTGTATTTGTAAATTGTATATATGCAGGGCTCCCTTGTAAAATATACCTTGGTCTCAATGGGACTCCCTGCTAAAAATAAAGGTGAAATAAAAAAAATGACATTCTCCTTAGTTCCATATAGCTGACACCAGCAATGCAAAAATTATCCTTCAATTAAAACTAATGACAGGACAGATGATAGATACCTGTAACTGAGAGCGGTTCTCCGTTCCCTTGGGATCTCCTGTTGGGTCCATGTTGGAACAGGTAGAATTGGAGAGATGAGAGCTGATCTCTGTCTCCTTGGGGTCTCGTGTTGGGTTCATTTTGGGACAGGTAGGCCTGGAGGGATGAGAGCTGATCTCTGTCCCCTTGGGGTCTCCTGTGGGGTCCATGTTGGAACAGGTAGAATTGGAGAGATGAGAGCTGATCTCTGTCTCCTTGGGGTCTCGTGTTGGGTTCATTTTGGGACAGGTAGGCCTGGAGGGATGAGAGCTGATCTCTGTCCCCTTGGGGTCTCCTGTGGGGTCCATGTTGGAACAGGTAGAATTGGAGAGATGAGAGCTGATCTCTGTCCCCTTGGGGTCTCCTGTGGGGTCCATGTTGGAACAGGTAGAATTGGAGAGATGAGAGCTGATCTCTGTCTCCTTGGGGTCTCGTGTTGGGTTCATTTTGGGACAGGTAGGCCTGGAGGGATGAGAGCTGATCTCTGTCCCCTTGGGGTCTCCTGTGGGGTCCATGTTGGAACAGGTAGGCCTGGAGGGATGAGAGGCGGTGACAGACTGGTATGCCATAAACACGGAGTATGGCACCTTTGTTAGAGGTGGTTACATACCATGACAAACGACATGAATGTACTCAGTCATTTCCAAATTTCAATTAGATAATGACCACATCTGTCTGAGTGTGGAGTTGTTACTGCAGACCTGGGTTGTCTATGGAGCTTGTTAGACTGTGGTAGGATTTGTCCAGGTGTGGTTGTGGGAACAGGCCTTCATTGTGAGGGGGGAACTGACAGTGAGGCAGGTGGAATTTGAGCTGAATGGTGAACTTAGAGAAGATTATCAGGTGTAAATGGACAAATACAACGGTAGTAGGTGCATAGCTAAATACAAGATAGTGTGAAAGGCATGGCTTTATATTGATATTGTCTGAATAGTCCACATTGCGTGAAGTACAAAAGGTGTTCAGCCAGGGGACAATACTAGGACCTGTTCTTATCACTACTTACAGTACCTTCCGGAAGCATTCAGACACCTGGACTTTTTCCATATTTTGTTACATTACAGCCGTATTCTAAAATTGATTAAAGATATTGTGTTCCTTAGCAATCTACACACGATACCCCATAATGACAAAGCAAAAACAGGTTGCAATTTTTTTGGCAAATGTATTAAAAATTTAAAAAACATAAATACCATATTAACATAAGTATTCAGACCCTTTGCTATGAGACTCGAAGATGAGCTCAGGTGCAGCCTGTTTCCATTGATCATCCTTGAGATGTTTCTACAACTTAATTTGAGTCAACCTGTGGTAAATTCAATTGATTGGACATGATTTGGAAAGGCACACACCTGTCTATATAAGGTCTCACAGTTGACAGTCTATGTCAGAGCAAAAACCAAGCCATGAAGTCAAAGGAATTGCCCGTAGAGCTCAGAGACAGGATTGTGTCGAGGCAGAGATCTGGGGAAGGGTACGAAAACATTTCTGCAGCATTGAAGGTCCCCAAGAACACAGCGGCCTCCATCATTCTTAAATGGAAGGAGTTTGGAACCACCAAGACTCTTCCTAGAGCTGGCCGCCTGGCAATAGGGGGGGAAGGGCCTTGGTTAGTGAGGTGACCAAGAACCCGATGGTCACTTTTGTAGAGCTCTAGAGTTCCTCTGTTGAGATGGGAGAACCTTCCAGAAGGACAACCATCTCTGCAGCTCTCCACCAATCAGGCCTTTATGGTAGAGTGGCCAGACAGAAGCCACTCTTCAGTAAAAGGCACATGACAGCCTACCTGGAGCTCGCCAAAAGGCACTTGAAGACTTTCGGACCATGAGAAACAATATTCTCTGGTCTGATGAAACCAATATTGAACTCTTTGGCCTGAATGCCAAGCGTCACATCTGTAGGACACCTGGGACTGGGAGACTAGTCAGGAACGAGGGAAAGATCATTGATGAAACCTGCTCCAGAGCGCTCAGGACCTCAGATTGGGGAGAAGGTTCGCCTTCCAACAGAACAATGACCCTAAGCACACAGCGAAGACAATGCAAGAGTGGTTTCGGGACAAGTCTCTGAAAGTCCTTGAGTGGCTCAGCCAGAGGCTGGACTTGAACCCGATCGAACATCTCTGGAGAGACCTGAAAATAGCTGTGCAGCAACGCTCCTCATTCAACCTGACAGAGCTTGAGAGGAATTTCAGAGAAGAATGGGAGAAACTCCCCAAATAAATCAAATCAAATGTATTTATATAGCCCTTCTTACATCAGCTTATATCTCAAAGTGCTGTACAGAAACCTAGCCTAAAACCCTAAACAGCAAGCAATGCAGGTGTAGAAGCACGGTGGCCAGGAAAAACTCCTTAGAAAGGCCAAAACCTAGGAAGAAACCTAGAGAGGAACCAGGCTATGAGGGGTGGCCACTCCTCTTCTGGTTGTGCTGGGTGGAGATTATAAACGAACATGGCCAAGATGATCAAATGTTCATAAATGACCAGCATGGTCAAATAATAATAATCACAGTAGTCTTCGAGGGTGCAAAAAGTCAACACCTCAGGAGTAAATGTCAGTTGGCTTTTCATAGCCGATCATTAAGAGTATCTCTACCACTCCTGCTGTCTCTAGAGAGTTGAAAACAGCAGGTCTGGGACAGGTAGCACGTCCGGTGAACAGGTCAGGGTTCCAAAGCCTCAGGCAGAACAATTGAAACTGGAGCAGCAGCACGGCCAGGTGGACTGGGAACAGTAAGGAGTCATCATGCCAGGTAGTCCTGAGGAATGGTCCTAGGGCTCAGGTCCTCCGAGCGAGAGAAAGAAAGAAAGAATGAAAGAAAGAGAGAAAGAGGGAATTAGAGAGAGCATACTTACATTCACACAGGACACAGGATAAGACAGGAGAAATACTCCAGATATTGACCCTAGCCCCCCGACACAAACTACTGCAGCATAAATACTGGAGGCTGAGACAGGAGGGGTCAGGAGAAACTGTGGCCCCATCCAATGATACCCCCGGACAGGGCCAAACAGGCAGGATATAACCCCACCCACTTTGCCAAAGCACAGCCCCCACACCACTAGAGAGATATCTTCAACCACCAACTTACCATCTTGAGACAAGGCCGAGTATAGCCCACAAAGATCTCCGCCATGGCACAACCCAGGGGGGGGGCGCCTACCCAGACAGGAAGATCACGTCAGTGACTCAACCCACTCAAGTGACACACCCCTCTTAGGGATGACATGGAAGAGCACCAGTAAGCCAGTGACTCAGCCCCTGTAATAGGGTTAGAGGCAGAGAATCCCAGTGGAGAGAGGGGAACCGGCCAGGCGGAGACAGCAAGTGCGGTTCGTTGCTCCAGAGCCTTTCCGTTCACCTTCACACTCCGGGGCCAGACTACACTCAATCATATGACCTACTGAATGATGAGTCTTCAGTAAGACTTAAAGGTTGAGACCGAGTCTGCGTCTCTCACATGGGTAGGCAGACCATTCCATAAAAATGGAGCTCTATAGGAGAAAGCCCTACCTCCAGCTGTTTGCTTAGAAATTCTAGGGACAAATAGGGGGCCTGCGTCTTGTGACCGTAGCGTACGTGTAGGTATGTTCGGCAGGACCAAATCGGAAAGATAGGTAGGAGCAAGCCCATGTAATGCTTTGTAGGTTAGCAATAAAACCTTGAAATCAGCCCTTGCCTTAACAGGAAGCCAGTGTAGGGAGGCTAGCACTGGAGTAATATGATCAAATATTTTGGTTCTAGTCAGGATTCTAGCAGCCGTATTTAGCACTAACTGAAGTTTATTTAGTGCTTTATCCGGGTAGCTGGAAAGTAGAGCATTGCAGTAGTCTAACCTAGAAGTAACAAAAGCATGTATTAATTTTTCTGCATCATTTTTGGACGGAAAGTTTCTGATTTTTGCAATGTTACGTAGATGGAAAAAAACTGTCCTTGAAACAGTCTTGATATGTTCATCAAAAGAGAGATCAAGATCCAGAGTAACGCCAAGGTCCATTAAGATTAATTGCCAGATTCAACAGAAGATCTCTTTGTTTCTTGGGACCTAGAACAAGCATCTCTGTTTTGTCCGAAAAGTAGAACATTTGCAGCCATCCACTTCCTTATGTCTGAAACACAGGCTTCTATCGAGGGCAATTTCATTGAAATGTACAGCTGTGTCATCCATATAGCAGTGAAAGTTAACATGTTTTCGAATGACATCCCCAAGAGGTAAAATATATAGTGAAAACAATAGTGGTCCCAAAACGGAACCTTGAGGAACACCAACATTTACAGTTGATTTGTCAGAGGACAAACCATTCACAGAGACAAACTAAAATCTTTCCGACAGATAAGAGCTAAACCAGGCCAGAACTTGTCTGTGTAGACCAATTTGGGTTTCCAATCTCTCCAAAAGAATGTGGTGATCGATGGTATCAAAAGCAGCACTAAGGTCTAGGAGCACGAGGACAGATGCAGAGCCTCGGTCTGATGCCATTAAAAGGTTATTTACCACCTTCACAAGTGCAGTCTCAGTGCTATGATGGGGTCTAAAACCAGACTGAAGCATTTCGTATACATTGTTTGTCTTCATGCGCAACAGCTTTTTCTAAGATTATCGAGAGGAATTGAAGATTCTATATAGGCCGATAGTTTTTGGTGTGACGCCATTTCCGTTCCAATTTTCTGGAAGCTGGCTTCAGAGCTTGGGTATTTTCTGTATACCAGGGAGCGAGACAAATGTTTTTAGTTTTTAGAGGTGCAACTGCATCTAGGGTATTGCGCAAGGTTAAATTGAGTTCCTCAATTAGGTGGTTAACTGATTTTTGTCCTCTGATGTCCTTTGTTAGGCAGAGGGAGTCTGGAAGGGCATCAAGGAATCTTTGGGGTGTCTGAGAATTTATAGCACGACTTTTGATGTTCCTTGTTTGGGGTCTGAGCAGATTATTTGTTGCGATTGCAAATGTAATAAGACAGACAGGTGGTCCGATAGTCCAGGATTATGAGTAAAAACATTCCGATCCACAACATTTATTCCATGGGACAAAACTAGGTCCAGAGTATGACTGTGACCGTGAGTAGGTCCAGAGACATGTTGAACAAAACTCACTGAGTCGATGATGGCTCCGAAAGCCCTTTGGAGTGGGTCTGTGGACTTTTCCATGGGAATATTAAAATCGCAAAAATTAGATTATTATCTGCTATGACTACAAGGTCCGATAGGAATTCAGGTAACTCATTGAGGAATGCTGTGTATGGCCCAGGATGTCTGTAAACAGTAGCTGTAACGGTTCTCTTCTATCTCCTCCTCTGACGAAGAGGTGGAACAAGGATCGGACCAAAATGCAGCGTGATGAGGATTCATGATATTTTAATGAAGGAAAAAACTATGCATGCAGAAACGACAAAATAATGAAATGTGAAAACCGAAACAGCCCTATCTGGTGCAAACACAAAGACAGGAACAATCACCCACAAAACACTCAAAGAATATGGCTGCCTATATATGGTTCCCAATCAGAGACAACGATACACACCTGCCTCTGATTGAGAACCACTCCAGACAGCCATAGACTTTGCTAGATAACCCCACTAAGCCACACACCCAACACCCCACAAAACCCGAAGACAAAACACACCACAATAAACCCATGTCACACCCTGGCCTGACCAAATAAATGAAGACAAACACAATATATTACGACCAGGGCGTGACAGAACCCCCTAAGGTGCGGACTCCCGGACACACAGCAAAACAATAGGGGAGGTGGGCGTCTGTCCATGGTGGCGGCTCCGGCGCGGGACGTGGACCCCACTCTATTAATGTCTTAATCCCTCCTCCTCGCGTCCTGTGATAGTCCACCCTCACCGCCGACCATGGCCTAGTAGTCCTCACCCAGAACTCCACGGGACTGAGGGAAGCTCGGGACTGAGGGGAAGCTCGGGACTGAGGGGAAGCTCGGGACTGAGGGGAAGCTCAGCACTGAGAGGAAGCTCAGGCAGGTAGTTGGATCTGGCAGATCCTGGCTGGCTGGCAGTTCTGGCAGATCCTGGCTAACTGGCGGATCTGGAAGAGTCTGGCTGACTGGCGGATCTGGAAGAGTCTGGCTGACTGGCGGATCTGGAAGAGTCTGGCTGACTGGCGGATCTGGAAGAGTCTGGCTGACTGGCGGATCCTGGCAGACTGACGGATCTGGCTGCTCCATGCTGACTGGCGGCTCTGGCTGCTCCACGCTGACTGGCGGCTCTTGCTGCTCCATGTAGGCTGACAGCTCTGGCGGCTTCTTACACAGACTGGCAGCTCTGGCGGCTCCGTGCAGACTGGCAGCTCCTTGCAGACTGGCAGCTCATTACAGTCTGGCAGCTCCTTGCAGACTGGCAGCTCTGGCTGCTCCATGCAGACTGGCAGCTCTGGCTGCTCCATGCAGGCTGGCAGCTCTGGCTGCTCCATGCAGGCTGGCAGCTCTGGCTGTGCTGAACAGGCAGGAGACTCCAGCAGCGCTGTAGAGGAGGAAGGCTCTGGCAGCGCTGAACAGACGGCAGACTCCAGCAGCGCTGTAGAGGAGGAAGGCTCTGGCTGCGCTGAACAGGCGGGAGACTCCGGCAGCGCTGGAGATGAGGAAGGCTCTGGCAGCGCTAGATAGGCGGGAGACTCTGGCAGTGCTGAACAGGCGGGAGACTCCAGCAGCGCTGAACAGGCGGGAGACTCCGGCAGCGCTGGAGATGAGGAAGGCTCTGGCAGCGCTAGATAGACGGGAGACTCCAGCAGCGCTGTAGAGGAGGAAGGCTCTGGCTGCGCTGAACAGGTGGGAGACTCCGGCAGCGCTGGAGAGGCGAGGTGCACTGTAGGCCTGATGCGTGGTGCTGGCACTGGTGGGACTGGGCTGAGAACATGCACAGGAAGCCTGGTGCGGGGAGCTGCCACCGGAGGGCTGATGCGTGAAGGTGGTACTGGATAGACCGGACCGTGCAGCCGCACTGGAGCTCTTGAGCACCGAGCCTGCCCAACCTTACCTGGCTCGATGCCCACTCTAGCCTGGCCGATACGAGGACCTGGAATGTACCCGCATTGGGGACACCGTGCACTCCAAAGCATAACACGGTGCCTGCCCGGTCTCACTAGCCCCCGGTAAGCACAGGGAGTTTGCGCAGGTCTCCTACCTGGCGTAGCCCTACTCCCTGTGAGCCGAACTCCAAGACATTTTCGGGGCTGACTCTCGGGCTTCCGTCCACGCCGCCGTGCTTGCTTCGCCAACTCCATTATCCGATAACCTTCCGCGCACTGCTCCATCGAATCCCAGGCGGGCTCCGGAACTCTCCCCTCGGTCGACCGCCCACCTGTCTATCTCCTCCCAAGAAGTATAGTCCATACTCTTGTAGTCCAAACCGTAGTCCTCTTTGGGCTGCTCCTGTTGCCTCTTCTCCTGCTGCACCTTGGGGCGGCTAGACTCCCTGGTTTAGCCCAGGGTCCTCTCCCATCGAGGATTTCTTCCCATGTCCAGAATTCCTTATTACGTATCTCCTGCTGCCGCTGTTGCTTCACCTGCTGCTCCTGCCTGTTGACACGCCGCTTGGTCCAGTTGTGGTGGGTGATTCTGTAACGGTTCTCTTCTATCTCCTCCTCTGACGAAGAGGTGGAACAAGGATCAGACCAAAATGAAGGAAAAAAAACTATGCATGCAGAAACGACAAAATAATGAAATGTGAAAACCGAAACAGCCCTATCTGGTGCAAACACAAAGACAGGAACAATCACCCACAAAACACTCAAAGAATATGGCTGCCTATATATGGTTCCCAATCAGAGACAACGATACACACCTGCCTCTGATTGAGAACCACTCCAGACAGCCATAGACTTTGCTAGATAACCCCACTAAGCCACACACCCAACACCCCACAAAACCCGAAGACAAAACACACCACAATAAACCCATGTCACACCCTGGCCTGACCAAATAAATGAAGACAAACACAGTATATTACAACCAGGGCGTGACAGTAGCTATAAAAAGTAATTGAGTAGGCTGCATAGATTTCATGACTAGAAGCTCAAAAGATGAAAACGTCTGTTTTTTTTGTTGTAAATTGAAATTTGCTATCGTAAATGTTAGCAACACCTCCGCCTTTGCGGGATGCACAGGGAATATGGTCATGAGTGTAACCAGGAGGTGAGGCCTCATTTAACACAGTAAATTCATCAGGCTTAAGCCATCAGGCCAGTCACATTAAGATTATGATCAGTGATTAGTTAATTGACTATAACTGCCTTTGAAGTGAGGGATCTAACATTAAGTAGCCCTATTTTGAGATGTGAGGTATCACGATCTCTTTCAATAATGGCAGGAATGGAGGAGGTCTTTATTCTAGTGAGATTGCTAAGGCAAAAACCGCCATGTTTAGTTTTGCCCAACCTAGGTCGAGGCACAGACACGGTCTCAATGGGGATAGCTGAGCTGACTACACCGACTGTGCTAGTGGCAGACTTCACTAAGCTGGCAGACTGGCTAACAGCCTGCTGCATGGCCTGCACCCTGGTGGTCCTCCTGTTTGGTAGAGCATGGCGCTTGTAACGCCAGGGTAGTGGGTTTGATTCCCGGGACCACCCATACGTAGAATGTATGCACACATGACTGTAAGTCCTTTGGATAAAAGCGTCTGCTAAATGGCATATATTATTATTATTATATTATTTCATTGTGGAGCTAGAGGAGTTCGAGCCCTGTCTATGTTCGTAGATAAGATGAGAGCACCCCTCCAGCTAGGATGGAGTCCATCACTCCTCAACAGGCCAGGCTTGGTCCTGTTTGTGGATGAGTCCCAGAAAGAGGGCCAATTATCTACAAATGCTATCTTTTGGGAGGGGCAGAAAACAGTTTTCAACTAGCGATTGAGTTGTGAGACTGCTGAAGAGCTCATCACTCCCCCTAACTGGTATACCAAGCTTGTAGCATCATATCCAAAAAGACTCAAGGCTGTGCTTCAACAGAGTATCTTGTAAAGAGTCTGAATCCTTATGATAATAAGGCTGTTCTGTTTTTAAAAATTATGAATTTGCAAAAACGTAACAAAATGTGGAAAAAGTCAAGCGGTCTGAATACTTTCTGAATGCACTGTATATAAATGCTATTGGTCAATCTGTTAAAAATGGTCAATTTCATCTATATGCAGATGATACTATTATGTACATAATTACCCAGACTGCTGCTGACCTGGCTGTGACAAGGCTACATGTACGTATCTACCCAGACTACTGCTGACCTGGCTGTGACAAGGCTACATGTACGTAATTACCCAGACTGCTGCTGACCTGGCTGTGACAAGGCTACATGTACGTAATTACCCAGACTGCTGCTGACCTGGCTGTTACAAGGCTACATGTACGTAATTACCCAGACTGCTGCTGACCTGGCTGTGACAAGGCTACATGTACGTAATTACCCAGACTCAATTACCCAGACTGCTGCTGACCTGGCTGTGACAAGGCTACATGTACGTATCTACCCAGACTACTGCTGACCTGGCTGTGACAAGGCTACATGTACGTAATTACCCAGACTGCTGCTGACCTGGCTGTGACAAGGCTACATGTACGTAATTACCCAGACTGCTGCTGACCTGGCTGTGACAAGGCTACATGTACGTAATTACCCAGACTGCTGCTGACCTGGCTGTTACAAGGCTACATGTACGTAATTACCCAGACTGCTGCTGACCTGGCTGTGACAAGGCTACATGTACGTAATTACCCAGACTGCTGCTGACCTTGCTGTGACAAGGCTACATGTACGTAATTACCCAGACTGCTGCTGACCTGGCTGTGACAAGGCTACATGTACGTAATTACCCAGACTGCTGCTGACCTGGCTGTGACAAGGCTACATGTACGTAATTACCCAGACTGCTGCTGACCTGGCTGTGACAAGGCTACATGTACGTAATTACCCAGACTGCTGCTGACCTGGCTGTGACAAGGCTATAGTCTCGGTTGTGCAGGATCCCTTACTGAGGGTTTCAACAGATTACATTAAGAACATAACCTAAGCAAACCCTGCACATCCTACAGCCTTTCTCACATTGTCCTCATATGTCCCTAAAAAAATACTTTACACGTCTTCAAGCACTACCTTCACATGATTAGTGTTAAATAAGCGTATGCACAGACAGTTACACAATGAGTCTCATCTGACACGTGGTACAGGACAGGCCTCTTCAAGGACCTCTTTGTTTGGTTTCCCCCACCTCCACAGCCCCCAGGGTGACCAGCAAACATAGACATGTAATGGTTCTATGTGGACGAATCACGAGACAAAGTGCATTTTTTCAATAAAACGAGCGTAATAAAACATCTACAGATTATTATCTCTGTACCGTTTACCCATCCCTAACATTCCTAATAATAACAGATTATTATCTCTGTACCATTTACCCATCCCTAACATTCCTAATAATAACAGATCATTATCTCTGTACCATTTACCCATCCCTAACATTCCTAATAATAACAGATCATTATCTCTGTACCATTTACCCATCCCTAACATTCCTAATAATAACAGAGCATTATCTCTGTACCATTTACCCATCCTTAACATTCCTAATAATAACAGATCATTATCTCTGTACCATTTATCCATCCCTAACATTCCTAATAATAACAGATCATTATCTCTGTACCATTTACCCATCCTTAACATTCCTAATAATAACAGATCATTATCTCTGTTCCATTTACCCATCCCTAACATTCCTAATAATAACAGATCATAATCTCTGTACCATTTACCCATCCCTAACATTCCTAATAATAACAGATCATAATCTCTGTACCATTTACCCATCCCTAACATTCCTAATAATAACAGATCATTATCTCTGTACCATTTACCCATCCCTAACATTCCTAATACTAACAATGACAACAGATATATAGGTATGGATAGGCTAGTCTTCTCCACAGTGAATTTAATTCAAAAGGACTTGAAAACTCCTCCCTCTCCTTGCCCTTATCCCTCCATTACCCCCTCCCCCTCCCTGGAGTGAACCCCCTGCACCCTGTTCATTACCCCCCTCTCCCCCCAGCCTCATTACCGCATGAGGATTACAACTGCAGGACCACAAGATGGAGGAAGACTGAAGATTGGAGACTGGAAGCCTTTCACAGGCTAACGCAATTATAATTTGCAGCAGTGTGCCACTCAGACAAACACATACAACGTGTGTATATGCTTTACACATGGTAGCACACACATTAATTCATAAGACATAGACTCATTCATTCATACCAAAGTTCTTAATTAGCTATTAAATGAAGAAACAAATGAGGCAGCTACAAACGCTGATAAGAAACATCTTATACTTTATCCCAGGAGATAAGCAAATGGGATATACTGTATTGCTCTGTGGGAAGAATTCATGTGTTACTTATTCTGATAAATGTCTGATATTATTCTCAACATACAGGGTATACATTTTTTGTGTACTGTAAAATCATGAAAATGAAAATGAATACCGTCTACAGACGACAGGGCACCTCAGGAGAAACCCACCTCCCTTCTCTCTCATCTTCACATCATCCTTTGAGGTTGTCGCTTTCACCGTCATTGAGAGCAGCCCATTGTCCTGGAGACCAGTCCCTGACAAACGTCCACTATAGGGTGATTAATGTCACAGAGAATGGTGCCACAGGGGGCTGTCCGTGGGTTAAACACTTCACATACACATTGTTACTACTTCATGTGACTAGTTAAGTGATCTGTGATCCCATCCTCATTCTCTACAATCTGTGACCATGTGTGTGTGTGTGTGTGTGTGTGTGTGTGTGTGTGTGTGTGTGTGTGTGTGTGTGTGTGTGTGTGTGTGTGTGTGTGTGTGTGTGTGTGTGTGTGTGTGTGTGTGTGTGTGTGTGTGTGTGTGTGTGTGTGTGTGTGTGTGTGTGTGTGTGTGTGCGTGTGGGAGGGGGGTTCAAAAGGAGAGTTCAAAGGGTTCATCCTCTGCATGGAGCAGTGAGTTTTCTAGGCATCAGATAATAATTTAGAATGTAGGCAGTTGATGTGTAGTCATGGTGGTCTGAGGATCCAATCCCACCAGCTGCTTGATCAGACTCTTTTCAAGGAACCAATTGAAATCATCGCCACGTTAAATGTTTTAATTGACTACGTACAGTAACAGTTCTACAGTGAGCCAGTTCACTTAAGCTCATCTACACCATCTCCAGGGTAACCAGACATCCAATAAAGTCTCATTAGGTCAGCAATGTTTTTTTTTTCAACAACCAGTTAGCATTGTCGTAAAAATGTTCATTTGCACCGAACTCCGTTTTCTATTAGAGTTTCCCAGACTTTCACACAGCGAGCACCTGACCCACTTTGAGAGAATGAAGCCCCCCTACAGCTCAGCTCTCTGTGAACCCATCAGACCCAGAATCTACAATCCAAAATAAACCCATTCACTGTGCAACAGTCCCCCCACAACCCCCCTTCAGAGCCAGCCATTGAGACCCACTGGCCGTGAAACAAGATTGGGAGTGAAGTGGCGGGAATCCTGTAGGAAGATAGAGAGAGCTATGAGAACCATCCACCCTCCCGCCACGAGGCCCCTCCCCCAGCTCTCCCAGTCCCTGGGGAGTGTTGAGAGGCAGGCGCGCCGTGCCATGGCCCCCTCAACCTCCCAGGGGCAGCATGGAGGAAAGGTCATCCCTGTTGGTTCTGGTATCCTCATTGCACTCTCTGGGTTGCCGGTGTCTCAGCATGCCCTCAGCCTTTCCTCAACACAACAAAGATCAGGTTTATCAGCTCCACTGTACCCAGAGGGCTCCTCTCTCTCTCTCTCTCTCTCTCTCTCCTTCTCTCTCTCTCTCTCTCTCTCTCTCTCTCTCTCTCTCTCTCTCTCTCTCTCTCTCTCTCTCTCTCTCTCTCTCTCTCTCTCTCTCTCTCTCTCTCTCCCTCTCTCTCCTTCTTCTTCTTCTTCTTCTTCTTCTTCTTCTTCTTCTTCTTCTTCTCTTCTTCTTCTCTCTTCTTCCCCAAGGTCAAAGCCCCAACCCAGCCCCATGAGGGCAGACTGTTAGAACCTCTCATGTGATTGATTAGGACATTAATGGAGAACAGAGGAATGCGGGAGGAAATGCTTCCCCATCTCAGCACCATTCATTAGCAACAAGTGAACACACATTAAACACTCTAAAAGCAATATCGGGGTTTATGTAAGGCTCTTGTTGCTTGAGTTGTGTACAACAAAGTGTGAGAGAGAAAAGCTCCCCCATTTCCTTTATAACAGAGGAGATTCAATAAGAGAATAAGAGAATAAGAGAGATGATAATTCAAACTCTCTCTTACTATTTCCAGAGGGTCTCTTGTTGGATGAAAAATGAATGGAGCCTTAGTCAATGTGATGTGTATTTTTATTTATTGTTTCAGGACTGAAACTGTAGTTAAAGGGAAATGTATTTATTTATTTTTTATGTAACTGTATAGCTCAGCGAGTTGGAAAACGTGGTGAATAGATCCATATCCACTGAACTGTAGGAGGGTAGGATTACACATGAACTCATGTGCATCAGCCTCTTACCTGAGATCAATAATTATAACATACTGGAACAGTACTACTGCACATTCTTTCGAGACATCTTTGTTGCGTTAAAATGTCTAAAAGAATGTCTGGAATGATTTCTAAAGTAGAGGTGTGGAACAAAAGCCATTTCTGCATCTTTTGAATTCCCTGCTGCATGTGTGAATCACGGTGGTAATCCAAACGCTGGAATTGCCTTTGAAAAAAACTTGTCCAGCCCAATTTTCCCTCCCTTTTTCCAAGGTCTTTGTGTCTCTGTGAACTTGCTGGCCTTGGATCTAATACAAAGCCTGCTGAGAAGAATGGTCCAGGATATCTTCTGCAGCCACTGCTGCCACACACAACTCCTTTCAGAGAGTTAGAACCACCAATCTTCAATCTCAGCAGGCCTTCCTTTGTAACCTAGCCTACACTCCATTAATAAATATCCAGCTTTTAATTTATTGGTCATGAAATTAACATCATAGTTTTTTTGTTACTAAAGTACCGTTTATTGTTATTGGCATAAGCTCTGTGTCACTATTTTATATATATATATATATATAAAATGTATATATATTTTTTCTTGTATCAACATTTCATTCTCATGATAGCAGTAATAATTTGGATTTATAGAAGAGTGAATTATTTTGGTGGTAGTATAGCTGTAGATCCAATATTCAAAGATAACAAACATACAAGGACCCTGTGTATTTTCTGTTAATGAGCTTTCAAATGACTGTCACAGACTTTGTTTGCCGAAATGAATGCACGGTTGCAGACGAGGGCCACTTTGAGTGGTTTAAAGAGGTCGTAAATAGAAGCTTCTTGTGAAAACTTCCCAGTTCACTTCCTTGGCTGTGACCCTGTTGAATCCCACCCACAATGCCTTGTTGGAATGCCTGATGGGTGGGCGGAACTATGCTGCCGGCAGCATTCCATGGTTGAGATTCCAGCAGACAGGCAGGCAGGCAGCTCTGAGAGATGAAAGGTGGAGGGGGAGTTGCTTCTGGGCTGGGTTACACACATCTTCCCATGGTCTCTCTGGACACGGGACCACACCAGGCCCCACACGCACACACATTGGGGAGAATACGGTCACTACCCATTACTGGTGATGTGGGGTTCCCATAAAACTAGACTAGAGGATGAAATTGGGGTCATAGTGAATTTAGAAGCATGTGGTGAAGGCTATGAGGTTATGGAGTATCTTGTAGCGCACAGGACTACTGGGGATCTTTGTCTGTCTGTCTATTGGAATGGCACTTTGAATCAAACAAAACCTTGCACTGTAGCATACTAATCCGCTTGACAACATTAAGTTTGGGAAGAAGCTTTTTGAGAAGGAGCTTTTAGAAAAAGGCTCTTGTACATAGCTTTCATGAAGCTCAGCAGATTCCATTTTTTTTTAAATGTACATTTTTTTTTTCATTTAGCTGACGCTCTTATTCAGAGCGACTTACAGTTCGATTAAGTTCAGTTGTTGTCCTAAAATACAAAATGACATCAGAATCTGAAAGCTGTTATTTTTTTAAACCCTCAGAGAACAAGCAGAGGAGAAACATGTTGGGTTGGGGGGAGGGGGCTCCTGCACGTGGGGCGACCATGTGGCTCCTCCCCTCTACAGAGCATGGCTGCAGACATGAGGAGACTTTCAGAAGCTCAGGAACAAAGACAACCTCTCCAGAAAAGGCAGGCCTCACAAAGGGGTCATTTTTACATTCAGACAGAATAGAAAATCATCCTTAACATTACACATTTTTAGGATTGTTGTTTGTATAATCATGATAAAATGACTTAAATGTAAATGATAGATTAGTAGAAGGGTGTCTTGTGATTTTCTGTGTACTGGCTAACCTGGAGACAGTCTCATAAACTACAGTGTGTGGACTATTCATCCTCAGTGGACTTTCCCTGCTATTGTCTTCACTCACAAGGTGAAAAAAGTTTTGTGAACCTGAATATGACACCAGCTGAAGTTGATATACATTCATGGCCATCGATGCCTTAATTTACACCTCCTAATTGATGTTTATAGTCAAAACCCTGCACTATTCCATGTAAATAAAAATGTGTTCTTAACTGACTTGCCTAGTTAAATAAAGGTAAAAAAAAAAAATATATATACAGTGGGGCAAAACAAAAAATTATTTAGTCAGCCACCAATTGTGCAAGTTCTCCCACTTAAAAAGATGAGAGAGGCCTGTAATTTTCATCATAGGTACACAACTATGACAGACAAAATGAGAAAAAAAAATCCAGAAAATCACATTTTACGATTTTTAATGAATTTATTTGCAAATTATGGTGGAAAATAAGTATTTGGTCACCTACAAACAAGCAAGATTTCTGGCTCTCACAGACTTGTAACTTCTTCTTTAACCTCTTGCTCCTACCTGGCACACTGGCGTCCCATCTAGAGCTCTGGAAATGCAAATGCGCTACGCTAAATGCTAATAGTATTAGTTAAAACTCAAACGTTCATTGAAATACACATGCAGGGTATTGAATTAAAGCTACACTCATTGTGAATCCAGGCAACAAGTCAGATTTTTAAAATGCTTTTCGGCGAAAGCATGAGAAGCTATTATCTGATAGCATGTAACATCCCAAAAGACCCGCAGGGGACGTAAACAAAATAATTAGCATAGTCGGCGCTACACAAACCGCACAAATAAAATATAAAACATTCATTACCTTTGACCATCTTCTTTGTTGGCACTCCTAGATGTCCCATAATCACTATTGGGTCTTTTCTTCGATTAAATCGGTCCATATATAGCCTAGATATCGTTCTATGTAGACTGTGTGATAAACGAAAAAAAATAGCGTTTCATAACGTAACGTCATTTTTTTAAAATTCAAAAAGTCAACGATAAACTTTCACAAAACACTTCGAAATACTTTTGTAATGCAACTTTAGGTATTAGTAAAAGTTAATAAGCGATCAAATTAATCACGAGACAAAGTGTTTTCTATAGGGATCCGTCTTGAAATACTGTCCGTGTATTTCTCAACCAAAATATCCGGTCGGAGACCGGAAGAAATGGGCTGTCTCTTGTTCGTTTGACCAAGAAACAAATCCTAGGCAAATGACAAGACTGACAAGACTGTTGACATCGATTTTTAACAGAATGTTCGAAAAAGTAGAGGGTCGACTGAAGAGGTTAAGAGGCTCCTCTGTCCTCCACTCGTTACCTGTATTAATAGCACCTGCTTGAACTTGTTATCAGTATAAAAGACACCTGTCCACAACCTCAAACTGTCACACTCCAAACTCCACTATTTGGCCAAGACCAAAGAGCTGTCAAAGGACACCAGAAACAAAATTGTAGACCTGCACCAGGCTGGGAAGACTGAATCTGCAATAGGTAAGCAGCTTGGTTTGAAGAAATCAACTGTGGCAGCAATTATTAGGAAATGGAAGACATACAAGACCACTGATAATCTCCCTCACAAGATCTCACCCGTGGGGTCAAAATGATCACAAGAACGGTGAGCAAAAATCCCAGAATCCCAGAACCACACAGGGGGACCTCGTGAATGACCTGCAGAAAGCCTACCATCAGTAGCACACTACGCCGTCCAGGGACTCAAATCCTGCAGTGCCAGACGTGTCCCCCTGCCAGTACATGTCCAGGCCCGTCTGAAGTTTGCTAGAGAGAATTTGGATGATCCAGAAGAAGATTGGAAGAATGTCATATGATCAGATGAAACCAAAATATAACTTTTTGGTAAAAACTCAACTCGTTGTGTTTGGAGGACAAAGAATACTGAGTTGCATCCAAAGAACACCATACCTACTGTGAATCATGGAGGTGGAAACATCATGCTTTGGGGCTGTTTTTCTGCAAAGGGACCAGGACGACTGATCCATGTAAAGGAAAGCATGAATGGGGCCATGTATCGTGAGATTTTGAGTGAAAACCTCCTTCCATCAGCAAGGGCATTGAAGATGAAACGTGGCTGGGTCTTCCAGCATGACAATGATCACAAACACACCGCCTGGGCAACGAAGGAGTGGCTTCGTAAAAAGCATTTCAAGGTCCTGGAGTGGCCTCGCCATTCTCCAGATTTCAACCCCATAGAAAATCTATGGAGGGAGTTGAAAGTCCGTGTTGCCCAGCAACAGCCCCAAAACATCACTGCTCTAGAGGAGATCTGCGTGGAGGAATGGGCCAAAATACCAGCAACAGTGTGTGAAAACCTTGTGAAGACTTACAGAAAACATTTCACCTCTGTCATTGCCAACAAAGGGTATATAACAAAGTATTGAGATAAACTTTTGTTATTGACCAAATACTTATTTTCCACCATAATTTGCAGCTCTGGGTTAACCTGGTGCCAACGTAGAATTATTATACAATCAAACATGTTAAGAATGTAACTTCTCTTCATTGTGATTGTTTAGTTAATTGAACACCCTTGTGCATGTCTGTTATGGGTTCTGTATGTATGCAGACATGCACAAGAGTGTTCAATTAACTAAACAATCACAATGAAGAGAAGATACATTCTTAACATTTTTGATTGTATAATAATTCTACGTTGGCACCAGGTTAACCCAGTACTGTAGGCTACATTTAAAAAAAACAATGTTTGGGATGTCCATATTCCAGATGAAATGAATGATGCTAGTCTGACGTCGGACACAGGAACCCACACTACCCCATGGCATGCTGACTCCAGCTCTGACATCACAAAGCACGCACGCACTGCCACCCAACCCCAGACCTTCATTGTCACATGTATTATGATGACTTACTATACAGACCAGAGACTTCACCACTAGCATTGTGTGTCCACTACATTATTTTATATCATTATATAAGGTCTAATGTCTGGGCCACACAAGATGAGAAGAATGCTCAACGTAATGTGTGTGTATGTGTGTGTGGGTGTGTGTCTGTGTGTGTGTGTGTGTGTGTGTGTGTGTGTGTGTGTGTGTGTGTGTGTGTGTGTGTGTGTGTGTGTGTGTGTGTGTGTGTGTGTGTGTGTGTGTGTGTGTGTGTGTGTGTGTGTGTGTATGAATGCGTGCGCGTGTGTGTGTGTATGTATTACGTTGAAGTAGAGTGTGTGTGTGTGGATATATTTAGGATGGCTCCTATGCAGTGGCACTCTGCACTGCAGGGTCTGGCTTCAAGCCCAAACTCCTCTGTTACCTTGGAAACGTGCTGCAGCCTGGCATCAGAGGGGAGCAACCTAATTTAAGCATTTTTGGCCTCGCCCTTGTGACTGAGTCTGGCTCTCCAAAACACGTCACAGAAAACTGCCTTTTCAAGCACATTACTACACAGCCAATCCTACTGGTACTGCTCTGGTTTGCTTACAACTCAAAATATATTGCATTATTTCATTGTAGTGGATCAATTCAACCAACCAATTCTTTGAGAATTTCCTTCTATTTCAATAATTTTCCACCCCCTAACCCCTTGTACCTAAAATGGAATTTGTTATTTTATCATGACATTTTAGTCATTTAACCAGTTCAGAGTATTGCATGGTGGAACAGACTTCTATCTAAAGAGACCACTGACTCGGAGAAGACCACATTTAACATTGTATTTTATAGCAGAGAAGGAATTTCTGTCGCCACCAAAACACTCCGGTTCTCAGTGCAGAACAAGATGGTAGCCTAGTGGTTAAGAGCAGTTAAGAGTGTTGGGCCAGTAACTGAAAGGTTGCTGGTTTGAATCCCTGTGCCAGCAAGGTGGAAAAATTTGCTGTTCTGCCCTTCAGCAAGGCAGTTAGCTGGATATGGATTAAGGCAACCCCCGCACCTCTCTGATTCAGAGGAGTTGGGTTGAATGCAGAGACACATTTCAGTTGAACGGATTCAGTTGTACAACTGACTAGGTATCCCCTTCCATTATCAGTGTTAAAGATACTGAGTTTGCAAACGTTATAGTTCATAGTTCAATTAAGCCCCATGGCAAAATGTATAGTCAGCATGAGTTCCTAGAAAGGAATGTGATCTGTTCTATTGCTAGATAGGAAGCACATTGCTGACCTTTAAAACAACAGTCACTGCTGTAGCCACTGAATGAGAGATAAGAAGTGTTTCATAAGGGCCCCTGGTGTTTTCCCAATAGCCCCTTCCCCTCTCCACACCAAGACAAAGAAAGAGTGGATCGAATCATATCATATTCTCAATAAGTCTGCTATTAAAATGTTTTTTAAATTAAAATTAGAACAATTATGTTACGTTAATGGGTTGTATTTCGTAAAGGGGTGGCGACAAATTAGACCTGACTACAGGCTCTACTCTGGTGTCTCTTGTTGTTGGATGATCTCTTAGTTCCCCCTACTGGCTACAATATACATTCCACAGAACCACACACTTTCACAAACCATTTGTACAAATACTTTTTTTCTTGTTCTCACAAATGTTTGACAGAGGAAATACTACTGAAATGTTTGCTCGTCTTTGGTTTGATGAATAGACTATGAATAACAAAATAGCCACACAAAACAAGAGATTATGAGAAAACAGGCAGACCCTTTAGTAACTGACTCCAGGACTTCCTCTTGTTAAGACAACCCCTCATATTTCACTTTCAAATGAGCATCCCCCTTCCTGTTTTTTCAATGTCTCTCTCACACACACAGGCATGCACACACACACACACACACACACACACACACACACACACACACACACACACACACACACACACACACACACACACACACACACACACACACACACACACAGGCACGCACACACACACACACACACACACACACACACACACACACACACACACACACACACACACACACACACACACACACACACACACACACACACACACACACACACACACACACACACACACACACACACACACAGGCACACACACACACACACGCACACACACACACACACACGGAATGTCAGTACAGGTCCACTATAAGAAATGAGTGTGGTGAGGGGAAATTGTCCAGATCTGAGCCTCCCATAAAGCTGTCACTTCACAGTCCATGTGTCAGCAAACTGAATGACTATCTTTGTCAGGGAGGTGGGACACAGAGCTTCAGTCTGTACCTTTTATCCTCATGTCACCAGGAGGAAGAGCCCCGGCGCTCAGCTGAATCAAATAACCCTCATCATTAAACTTAGAATTTGAATCAGGGTAGTGCTAGAGGCAAAACCCCAACATGGGACCTGGAGGAAGAGGACTCAGTTTGGAGAAACCCCACTGGCACCAGGAGGAAGAAGGGTTCGCGTTAGGGTTACTACCCTTTTGGGACCAGGAGGAAGAGGGCGCTTTTGTATGGTTCTTTACAGAACATGGGACCAGGAGGAATGGTTCTGTAAATAACATTTTTCCACTAACCAGGTTCTTTGTAGGTCATTTTGAAGAACCATATCACTAACAATTAGGGGAAGAGGGTTCTTCTAAGATCCTCAAAATTCTGTGAAGAAACTTAGGGACCTTGAGATGAAAATTGCCCCCAAAGGTTCTTCCAAGAACCCCACTGGGACCAGGAGGAAAAGGGGTTCAGAGGAACAAATCTTACTGGGACCAGGTTCTTGCAGGAACCTAGAGCCCATCTGAAACATTTGGACCAGGAGGAAGCAGGTGCAGGCACTTAACTGAAAAATGTAAAGCTCCAACTGGGACCAGGAGGAAATGGTTTCTGATGACACCATCTATCTATTCAGGATTTGGAAATCTTTCTAAAACAGAAAATGGACACAACTCAATGGAACCATTCAGGAAGACTATGTACTGGGCTGTAAGAGGGGCTGGAGCTACAGTTAAAGGCTGCCTGAACCCCACTGGGACTGTCTGGAGGTAAGAGACAAGAGGCAGACAACGTTACTGGGACCAGGAGGAATGTTATGGAGATCAGAGGAGACCATCCCACTGGGACCAGGAGGAAGAGGGGTGCTTCAATGAAAATCGAACCCCCTGGGACACTTTGGAGGAAGAGGGCGCTCCTGGGACGCTCCCACTCCTGCCCAGGAGGAAGAGGGGCGCTCAGTGGTCGACGACCCCCTGGGACCAGGAGGAAGAGTGGTCCTCAGAGGCCCCTCTTTCCACAAGCATTGGCCCACTAGGACCAGGAGGAAGAGGGGCGCTCAGGGGAGACACCCCCACTGGGACCAGGAGGAAGGGTGGCGCTCAGAGGAGGTACTAGGACCAGGAGGAAGAGGGGCCCCTGGCAGTTCGCAGCCCCGCTGGGACCAGGAGGAAGAGGGGCGCTCAGGGGAGACAAATCCCACTGGGACCAGGAGGAAGAGGGGCGCTCAGAGGAGACGAACCCCACTGGGACCAGGAGGAAGAGGGGCGCTCAGAGGAGACAAACCCCACTGGGACCAGGAGGAAGAGGGGCGCTCAGGGGAGACGAACCCCACTGGGACCAGGAGGAAGAGGGGCGCTCAGAGGAGACGAACCCCACTGGGACCAGGAGGAAGAGGGGTGCTCAGAGGAGACGAACCCCACTGGGACCAGGAGGAAGAGGGGCGCTCAGGGAGACGAATCCCACTGGGACCAGGAGGAAGAGGGGTGCTCAGGGAGACGAACCCCACTGGGACCAGGAGGAAGAGGGGCGCTCAGTGGAGACGAATCCCACTGGGACCAGGAGGAAGAGGGGCGCTCAGTGGAGACGAACCCCACTGGGACCAGGAGGAAGAGGGGCGCTCAGAGGAGACGAACCCCACTGGGACCAGGAGGAAGAGGGGTGCTCAGGGGAGACGAACCCCACTGGGACCAGGAGGAAGGGGGCTCAGGGAGACAAACCCCACTGGGACCAGGAGGAAGAGGGGCGCTCAGTGGAGACGAACCCCACTGGGACCAGGAGGAAGAGGGGTGCTCAGAGGAGATGAACCCCACTGGGACCAGGAGGAAGAGGGGCGCTCAGAGGAGACGAACCCCACTGGGACCAGGAGGAAGAGGGGCGCTCAGAGGAGACGAACCCCACTGGGACCAGGAGGAAGAGGGGCGCTCAGGGGAGACGAACCCCACTGGGACCAGGAGGAAGAGGGGCGCTCAGAGCAGACGAACCCCACTGGGACCTGAAGGAAGAGGGGTGCTCAGTGGAGACGAACCCCACTGGCACCAGGAGGAAGAGGGACGCTCAGAGGAGACAAATCCCACTGGGACCAGGAGGAAGAGGGGCGCTCAGAGGAGACGAATCCCACTAGGACCAGGAGGAAGAGGGGCGCTCAGATGAGACGAACCCCACTGGGACCAGGAGGAAGAGGGGCGCTCAGAGGAGACGAACCCCACTGGGACCAGGAGGAAGAGGGGCGCTCAGGGGAGACGAACCCCACTGGGAGCAGGAGGAAGGGGGGTGCTCAGGGGAGACAAACCCCACTAGGACCAGGAGGGAGAGGGGTTCTCAGAGGAGACGAACCCCACTGGGACCAGGAGGGAGAGGGGTTCTCATTGGTGATGAACCCCACTAGGATCAGGAGGAGTGTGGTGTCAGGAAAATAACCTCACACCCAACGTCAACAAAACTAAGGAGATGATTGTGGACTTCAGGACTTCAGGAAACAGCAGAGGGAACACCCCCCTATCCACATCGATGGAACAGTAGTGGAGAGGGTAGTAAGTTTTAAGTTCCTCGGCGTACACATCACAGACAAACTGAATTGGTCCACCCACACAGACAGCATCGTGAAGAAGGCGCAGCAGCGCCTCTTCAACCTCAAGAGGCTGAAGAAATTCGGCTTGTCACCAAAAGCACTCACAAACCTTTACAGATGCACAATCGAGAGCATCTTGTCGGGCTGTATCACCGCCTGGTACGGCAACTGCTCCGCCCACAACCGTAAGGCTCTCCAGAGGGTAGTGAGGTCAGCACAATGCATCACCGGGGGCAAACTACCTGCCCTCCAGGACACCTACACCACCCGATGTCACAGGAAGGCCATAAAGATCATCCAGGACAACAACCACCCAAGCCACTGCCTGTTCACCCCGCTATCATCCAGAAGGCGTGGTCAGTACAGGTGCATCAAAGCTGGGACCGAGAGACTGAAAAACAGCTTCTATCTCAAGGCCATCAGACTGTTAATCAGCCACCACTAACATTGAGTGGCTGCTGCCAACACACTGACTCAACTCCAGCCACTTTAATAATGGGAATTGATGGGAAATTATGTAAAATATATCACTAGCCACTTTAAACAATGCTACCTAATATAATGTTTACATACCCTACATTATTCATCTCATATGTATACGTATATACTGTACTCTATATCATCTACTGCATCTTTATGTAATACATGTATCACTAGCCACTTTAACTATGCCACTTTGTTTACATACTCATCTCATATGTATATACTGCACTCAATACCATCTACTGTATCTTGCCTATGCCGCTCTGTACCATCACTCATTCATATATGTTTATGTATATATTCTTTACCCCCTTACACTTGTGTCTATAAGGTAGTAGTTTTGGAATTGTTAGCTAGATTACTTGTTTGTTATTACTGCATTGTCGGAACTAGAAGCACAAGCATTTCGCTACGCTCGCATTAACATCTGCTAACCATGTGTATGTGACAAATAAAATTTGATTTGATTTGATTTTGATTTGCTCAGGGGAGATGAACCCCACTGGGACCAGGAGGAAGAGGGGTGCTCAGGGGAGACAAACCCCACTGGGACCAGGAGGAAGAGGGGTGCTCAGGGGAGATGAACCCCACTGGGACCAGGAGGAAGAGGGGCGCTCAGAGGAGACTAATCCCACTGGGACCAGGAGGAAGAGGGGCGCTCAGAGGAGACTAATCCCACTGGGACCAGGAGGAAGAGGGGCGCTCAGGGGAGACTAATCCCACTGGGTTCAGGAGGAAGAGGGGCGCTCAGAGGAGACCCCGGTTGTGCTCGTGGAGGCGCTGGAAGAACTCCCTGTCTTTCCCAGCGGTCCATGGCGGTGCCAAGATGGTGGAGCATTGCTGCGTGCTCCCGGACGCGCTGCTCCACCCCTAATATGCGGGGTACCTGCTCCTGCTGACTCCATTGTTCCGATCGGTAATTCTGTAGTGAGGTGCGTACTGGTAGGTATGGTGACTATGTAGTGAGGTGCGTACTGGTAGGTATGGTGACTATGTAGTGAGGTGCGTACTGGTAGGTATGGTGACTATGTAGTGAGGTGCGTACTGGTAGGTATGGTGACTATGTAGTGAGGTGCGTACTGGTAGGTATGGTGACTATGTAGTGAGGTGCGTACTGGTAGGTATGGTGACTATGTAGTGAGGTGTGTACTGGTAGGTATGGTGACTGTAGTGAGGTGCGTACTGGTAGGTATGGTGACTATGTAGTGAGGTGCGTTCTGGTAGGTATGGTGACTATGTAGTGAGGTGCGTACTGGTAGGTATGGTGACTATGTAGTGAGGTGCGTACTGGTAGGTATGGTGACTATGTAGTGAGGTGCGTACTGGTAGGTATGGTGACTATGTAGTGAGGTGCGTACTGGTAGGTATGGTGACTATGTAGTGAGGTGCGTACTGGTAGGTATGGTGACTATGTAGTGAGGTGCGTACTGGTAGGTATGGTGACTATGTAGTGAGGTGCGTACTGGTAGGTATGGTGACTATGTAGTGAGGTGCGTACTGGTAGGTATGGTGACTATGTAGTGAGGTGCGTACTGGTAGGTATGGTGACTATGTAGTGAGGTGCGTACTGGTAGGTATGGTGACTATGTAGTGAGGTGCGTACTGGTAGGTATGGTGACTATGTAGTGAGGTGCGTACTGGTAGGTATGGTGACGTATGGTAGGTATGGTGACTATGTAGTGAGGTGCGTACTGGTAGGTATGGTGACTATGTAGTGAGGTGCGTACTGGTAGGTATGGTGACTATGTAGTGAGGTGCGTACTGGTAGGTATGGTGACTATGTAGTGAGGTGCGTACTGGTAGGTATGGTGACTATGTAGTGAGGTGCGTACTGGTAGGTATGGTGACTATGTAGTGAGGTGCGTGGTAGGTATGGTGAGGTATGGTGACTATGTAGTGAGGTGCGTACTGGTAGGTATGGTGACTATGTAGTGAGGTGCGTACTGGTAGGTATGGTGACTATGTAGTGAGGTGCGTACTGGTAGGTATGGTGACTATGTAGTGAGGTGCGTACTGGTAGGTATGGTGACTATGTAGTGAGGTGCGTACTGGTAGGTATGGTGACTATGTAGTGAGGTGCGTACTGGTAGGTATGGTGACTATGTAGTGAGGTGCGTACTGGTAGGTATGGTGACTATGTAGTGAGGTGCGTACTGGTAGGTATGGTGACTATGTAGTGAGGTGCGTACTGGTAGGTATGGTGACTATGTAGTGAGGTGCGTACTGGTAGGTATGGTGACTATGTAGTGAGGTGCGTACTGGTAGGTATGGTGACTATGTAGTGGTGCGTACTGGTAGGTGGTGACGTACTGGTAGGTATGGTGACTATGTAGTGAGGTGCGTACTGGTAGGTATGGTGACTATGTAGTGAGGTGCGTACTGGTAGGTATGGTGACTATGTAGTGAGGTGCGTGACTGGTAGGTATGGTGACTATGTAGTGAGGTGCGTACTGGTAGGTATGGTGACTATGTAGTGAGGTGCGTACTGGTAGGTATGGTGACTATGTAGTGAGGTGCGTACTGGTAGGTATGGTGACTATGTAGTGAGGTGCGTACTGGTAGGTATGGTGACTATGTAGTGAGGTGCGTACTGGTAGGTATGGTGACTATGTAGTGAGGTGCGTACTGGTAGGTATGGTGACTATGTAGTGAGGTGCGTACTGGTAGGTATGGTGACTATGTAGTGAGGTGCGTACTGGTAGGTATGGTGACTATGTAGTGAGGTGCGTACTGGTAGGTATGGTGACTATGTAGTGAGGTGCGTACTGGTAGGTATGGTGACTATGTAGTGAGGTGCGTACTGGTAGGTATGGTGACTATGTAGTGAGGTGTGTACTGTAGGTATGGTGACTATGTAGTGAGGTGGTAGGTATGGTGACTATGTAGTGAGGTGCGTACTGGTAGGTATGGTGACTATGTACTATGTGAGGTGCGTACTGGTAGGTATGGTGACTATGTAGTGAGGTGCGTACTGGTAGGTATGGTGACTATGTAGTGAGGTGCGTACTGGTAGGTATGGTGACTATGTAGTGAGGTGCGTACTGGTAGGTATGGTGACTATGTAGTGAGGTGCGTACTGGTAGGTATGGTGACTATGTAGTGAGGTGCGTACTGGTAGGTATGGTGACTATGTAGTGAGGTGCGTACTGGTAGGTATGGTGACTATGTAGTGAGGTGCGTACTGGTAGGTATGGTGACTATGTAGTGAGGTGCGTACTGGTAGGTATGGTGACTATGTAGTGAGGTGCGTACTGGTAGGTATGGTGACTATGTAGTGAGGTGCGTACTGGTAGGTATGGTGACTATGTAGTGAGGTGCGTACTGGTAGGTATGGTGACTATGTAGTGAGGTGCGTACTGGTAGGTATGGTGACTATGTAGTGAGGTGCGTACTGGTAGGTGACTATGTGTGAGTGACTGGTAGTGGTGAGGTGCGTACTGGTAGGTATGGTGACTATGTAGTGAGGTGCGTACTGGTAGGTATGGTGACTATGTAGTGAGGTGCGTACTGGTAGGTATGGTGACTATGTAGTGAGGTGCGTACTGGTAGGTATGGTGACTATGTAGTGAGGTGCGTACTGGTAGGTATGGTGACTATGTAGTGAGGTGCGTACTGGTAGGTATGGTGACTATGTAGTGAGGTGCGTACTGGTAGGTATGGTGACTATGTAGTGAGGTGCGTACTGGTAGGTATGGTGACTATGTAGTGAGGTGCGTACTGGTAGGTATGGTGACTATGTAGTGAGGTGCGTACTGGTAGGTATGGTGACTATGTAGTGAGGTGCGTACTGGTAGGTATGGTGACTATGTAGTGAGGTGCGTACTGGTAGGTATGGTGACTATGTAGTGAGGTGCGTACTGGTAGGTATGGTGACTATGTAGTGAGGTGCGTACTGGTAGGTATGGTGACTATGTAGTGAGGTGCGTACTGTGCGTGACTGGTAGGTATGGTGACTATGTAGTGAGGTGCGTACTGGTAGGTATGGTGACTATGTAGTGAGGTGCGTACTGGTAGGTATGGTGACTATGTAGTGAGGTGCGTACTGGTAGGTATGGTGACTATGTAGTGAGGTGCGTACTGGTAGGTATGGTGACTATGTAGTGAGGTGCGTACTGGTAGGTATGGTGACTATGTAGTGAGGTGCGTACTGGTAGGTATGGTGACTATGTAGTGAGGTGCGTACTGGTAGGTATGGTGACTATGTAGTGAGGTGCGTACTGGTAGGTATGGTGACTATGTAGTGAGGTGCGTACTGGTAGGTATGGTGACTATGTAGTGAGGTGCGTACTGGTAGGTATGGTGACTATGTAGTGAGGTGCGTACTGGTAGGTATGGTGACTATGTAGTGAGGTGCGTACTGGTAGGTATGGTGACTATGTAGTGAGGTGCGTACTGGTAGGTATGGTGACTATGTAGTGAGGTGCGTACTGGTAGGTATGGTGACTATGTAGTGAGGTGCGTACTGGTAGGTATGGTGACTATGTAGTGAGGTGCGTACTGGTAGGTATGGTGACTATGTAGTGAGGTGCGTACTGGTAGGTATGGTGACTATGTAGTGAGGTGCGTACTGGTAGGTATGGTGACTATGTAGTGAGGTGCGTACTGGTAGGTATGGTGACTATGTAGTGAGGTGCGTACTGGTAGGTATGGTGACTATGTAGTGAGGTGCGTACTGGTAGGTATGGTGACTATGTAGTGAGGTGCGTACTGGTAGGTATGGTGACTATGTAGTGAGGTGCGTGACTATGTAGTGGTAGGTATGGTGACTATGTAGTGAGGTGCGTACTGGTAGGTATGGTGACTATGTAGTGAGTGCGTACTGGTAGGTATGGTGACTATGTAGTGAGGTGCGTACTGGTAGGTATGGTGACTATGTAGTGAGGTGCGTACTGGTAGGTATGGTGACTATGTAGTGAGGTGCGTACTGGTAGGTATGGTGACTATGTAGTGAGGTGCGTACTGGTAGGTATGGTGACTATGTAGTGAGGTGCGTACTGGTAGGTATGGTGACTATGTAGTGAGGTGCGTACTGGTAGGTATGGTGACTATGTAGTGAGGTGCGTACTGGTAGGTAGGTGACTATGTAGTGAGGTGCGTTCTGGTAGGTATGGTGACTATGTAGTGAGGTGCGTACTGGTAGGTATGGTGACTATGTAGTGAGGTGCGTGGGTAGGTAGGTGATGGTGACTATGTAGTGAGGTGCGTACTGGTAGGTATGGTGACTATGTAGTGAGGTGCGTACTGGTAGGTATGGTGACTATGTAGTGAGGTACGTTCTGGTAGGTATGGTGACTATGTAGTGAGGTGCGTACTGGTAGGTATGGTGACTATGTAGTGAGGTGCGTACTGGTAGGTATGGTGACTATGTAGTGAGGTGCGTACTGGTAGGTATGGTGACTATGTAGTGAGGTGCGTACTGGTAGGTATGGTGACTATGTAGTGAGGTGCGTATGGTAGGTATGGTGACTATGTAGTGAGGTGCGTACTGGTAGGTATGGTGACTATGTAGTGAGGTGCGTACTGGTAGGTATGGTGACTATGTAGTGAGGTGCGTACTGGTAGGTATGGTGACTATGTAGTGAGGTGCGTACTGGTAGGTATGGTGACTATGTAGTGAGGTGCGTACTGGTAGGTATGGTGACTATGTAGTGAGGTGCGTATGGTAGTACTGGTGACTATGGTGAGGTGCGTACTGGTGGTGACTATGTAGTGAGGTGCGTACTGGTGACTATGTAGTGAGGTGCGTACTGGTAGGTATGGTGACTATGTAGTGAGGTGCGTACTGGTAGGTATGGTGACTATGTAGTGAGGTGCGTACTGGTAGGTATGGTGACTATGTAGTGAGGTGCGTACTGGTAGGTATGGTGACTATGTAGTGAGGTGCGTACTGGTAGGTATGGTGACTATGTAGTGAGGTGCGTACTGGTAGGTATGGTGACTATGTAGTATGGTAGGTATGGTGACTATGTAGTGAGGTGCGTACTGGTAGGTATGGTGACTATGTAGTGAGGTGCGTACTGGTAGGTATGGTGACTATGTAGTGAGGTGCGTACTGGTAGGTATGGTGACTATGTAGTGAGGTGCGTACTGGTAGGTATGGTGACTATGTAGTGAGGTGCGTACTGGTAGGTATGGTGACTATGTAGTGAGGTGCGTACTGGTAGGTATGGTGACTATGTAGTGAGGTGCGTACTGGTAGGTATGGTGACTATGTAGTGAGGTGCGTACTGGTAGGTATGGTGACTATGTAGTGAGGTGCGTACTGGTAGGTATGGTGACTATGTAGTGAGGTGCGTACTGGTAGGTATGGTGACTATGTAGTGAGGTGCGTACTGGTAGGTATGGTGACTATGTAGTGAGGTGCGTACTGGTAGGTATGGTGACTATGTAGTGAGGTGCGTGCGTACTGGTAGGTATGGTGACTATGTAGTGAGGTGCGTACTGGTAGGTATGGTGACTATGTAGTGAGGTGCGTACTGGTAGGTATGGTGACTATGTAGTGAGGTGCGTACTGGTAGGTATGGTGACTATGTAGTGAGGTGCGTACTGGTAGGTATGGTGACTATGTAGTGAGGTGCGTACTGGTAGGTATGGTGACTATGTAGTGAGGTGCGTTCTGGTAGGTATGGTGACTATGTAGTGAGGTGCGTACTGGTAGGTATGGTGACTATGTAGTGAGGTGCGTACTGGCGGCAGAGAGTGAAAACTGATTTACAACGGTGTCGTTTAATATCCATAAACCACAGTCAACAGAACAATACAATAAACGAGTCAAACAAAACCCGGGAATCACCAGCATACCGTTGTATAAGCACTACAAGAAACAATTACCCACAAGGACATGGGGGGGACAGAGGGTTATGAAAAGTGGATCAGCGTTGGCTAGAAGGTTGGTGACTTCAACCGCCGAACGCCGCCCGAACAAGGAGAGGGAACAACTTCGGTGGAAGTCGTGACAGTTATGCATATTATTATTAGTAATAATAGGGGAGGGGGGTAGTTACTACAGTATATCCTGTTCATTTTTGGTACTGTTATTAATACTGTTATTAGTTGTTATTAGTACCAGTATTAATACTGTTATTAATACTGTTATTATTGTACCTTAATTACTAAGTACCATGATAGTTGTTATTGATACTGAGTATTAGTATTGTTACTGTTATTAGTACTACACCTGCATTGCTTGCTGTTTGGGGTTTTAGGCTGGGTTTCTGTACAGCACTTTGAGATATCACGCTGATGGTACGAAGGGCTATATAAATAAAACCTTTGATTAATTGATTGATTGACTGGTCAATAATGATATTAGTATTGTTATTACTACTGTTATTAATACTGTCATTAATACTGTTATTAGTAATATTAGTACTGGTATTAATACTGTCATTAGTACTATTATTAATACTGCTATTAGTACTGTTATTAGTATTGTTATTGGTACTGGTATTAATAATGTCATTAGTACTGTTATTAATACTGCTATTAGTACTGTTATTAGTTCTGTCATTGGTACTGTTATTAATGCTGTTATTAATACCGATATTAGTACTATTATTAGCACTATTATTAGTACTATTATTAGTACTATTATTAGTACTGGTTATTAATATTGTCATTAATACTGTTATTAGTAATATTATTAGTACTATTATTAGTATGGTTATTAATACTGTCATTAATACTGTTATTAGTACTATTATTAGTACTATTATTAGTACTATTATTAGTAATGTCATTAGTATTGTTATTGGTACTGGTATTAATACTGTCATTAGTACTGTTATTAATACTGCTATTAGGAGCCTACTGTTATTAATACCGATATTAGTACTGTTGCCGGATTAGTACTATTATTAGTATGGTTATTAATACTGTCATTAATACTGTTATTGGTACTATTATTAGTAATATTATTAGTAATGTTATTAATACTGCTATTAGTACTGTTATTAGTACTATTATTAGTACTATTTGAGTGAATTCTGAAAATTGGGAAACGTTTTACATTTCCGTCTTCTGTTACCTCTTCAGACATCTATCAGATGTATTAACACATTAGGTATTTCTGAAATCCTGTTTCCTAATCACCAAAAATGTTATTGTCATTTTGGTACAATTGGGACTATAATGATGGTGTCACAGTTTATCAAACCTTTTGTCCCAATCTATCAAATATAAACTGAAAAGATGGTTTTGACTCCTGTGAATATGATCAACATTATATATATTTTAAATTAGGAAACATCTTTGAGGATTTCAGAAATGTAACCTAATATGTTGGATAGAAGTTGAAAGAGTGTTCCTCTTATTGCATTCACAAACTATTCATACTTGACAGTTTATTGTTACAGCCTGAATTCAAAATATATATATTTTTAAATCACTTATCTACACACAATATCCCTATAACGACACAGTGAAAACACTGTTTTTAGAAATGTTAGCAAATGTATGGAAAATTAAATACAGAAAAATCAAATTTACATAAGTAAGTATTCACAACCCGGATTCAATACTTTGTAGAAGCACTTTTGGCAGGGATTACAGTAGTGAGTCTTTCTGGGTAAGTCTCTAAGAGCTGTCCACAACTGGATTGTGCAACATTTTCCCATTATTCTGTTCAAAATTCTTCAAGCTCTGTCAAATTGGTTGTTGATCATTGCTAGACAACCATTTTCAGGTCTTGGGAGAGATTTTCAAGTAGATTAAAGTCAAAACTGTAACTTGGCTGCTCAGGAACATTCACTGTCTTCTTGCTAAGCAAAAGGGAAATTAATCTCCAGTGTCTGGTGGAAAGAGACTTTGACCTTGTATTTGGGTGTTTTTGTCCTGCTGAAAGGGAAATTAATCTCCCAGTGTCTGGTGGAAAGCAGACTGAAGGTTATTGTCCAAAGGTTATTGTCTGGTGGAAAGCTGAACCAGGTTATTGAAAGGGAAATTAATCTCCCAGTGTCTGGTGGAAATTAATCTCCCAGTGTCTGGTGGAAAGCAGACTGAACCAGGTTAAGCTCCCAGTGTTTTGAACCAGGTTATTGTCCTAAAGGGAAATTTTGTGTCTGGTGGAAAGCTGAACCAGGTGTCCTTAGCTCCATTCCGTTAAATTTTTATGCTGAAAGACTCCCCAGTCCTTAACGATTACTAACATACCCATAACATGATGCAGCCACCACTATGCTTGAAAATATGGAGAGCGGCACTCAGTAATATGTTGCATTGGATTTGGCCCAAACATAACACTTTGGATTCAGGACCAAAAGTAAAAAATGTGTCAGTATTACTTTTGTGCCTTTTATTCTGTACATGTTTCCTTATTTTCACTCTGTCAATTAGGTTAGTATTATGGAGTAACTACAATGTTGTTGATCCATCCTCAGTTTTCTTTTCACAGCCATTAAACTCAGCATCTGTTTTAAAGACACCATTGGCCTCATGGTGAAATCCCTGAGCGGTTTCATTCCTCTCCGGCAACTGAGTTAGGAAGGACGCCTGTATCTTGGTAGTGACTGGGTGTATTGATATACCATCCAAAGTGTAATTAATAACGTCACCATGCTCAAAGGGATATTCAATGTCTGCTTTTTTTTACCCATCTACCAATAGATGCTCTTCTTTGCGAGGCAGTGGAAAACCTCCCTGGTCTTTGTGGTTGAATCTGTTTGACATTCACTGCTCGACTGTGGGACCTTACAAATAATTGTATGTGTGGGGTCCAGAGATGAGGTAGTCATTCAAAATAATGTTAAACAATATTATTGTACACAGAGTGAGTCCATGCAACTTATTATGTGACTTGTAAAAACAATTTTTACTCCTGAACTTATTTAGGCGTTGCCATAACAACGCGGTTGAATTCTTATTCACTCAAGACATTTTAGCTTTTAACATTTTTATTTTAATACATTTTAATTCAGGCTGAAACACAACAACACATGGAAAAAGTAAATGGGTGTGAAAACTTTCTGAAGGCTCTGTAAATATGTAATGACATAACACAACACGTTAGATAAACTGAATGACATTCTCACTCACGGTGGCACAAGAAGAGCTGTGAGCAAACCACGGCCCAAAATACTCAACTACATTTTAATTATCACCAAAAGAGAAGAGAAAAATACTTTTCTGAAATGTAAAGAACCATTGAAGAGCTCAAAGGGTTCTTTGAGTCATTTTGGATCCACATAGAACCATCACCCTTCCCAAAGAACCCTTCAGGATCCCTCGTTTTTTTGAGTATGTCTATAACAAAAACACATAAGCCTACTGCAGGGGTGGAAAGCATTGGAATATCCTACTCAAGTAGAAGAACATTTACTTTAATGACATAAAATGACTACTAATAAAACTACTGACCTTGTTAATTAGGTCATTTCCCTAAGGTGACCAGAACGTTGTTAAACATGATCTTTTCCATGCATTACATTTTTTTAAAGAAGAGAGAAATGAATGTACAGTACGAACTAAGTTCACTTATATGTTCCAACAAGGCACGTCTGTATGTAAAAAAATATATATTTTGTTGTAAAAAAATATACTATTAACATTTGAAAATAAAAAGCAATTAAAACGTATTGATTCATTAAAAAGCAATACAAAATAAAGTTCATAAACAATAAAGCTGCCAGAATTCAATATACTGTACTTCTGACTCCAGAAATAAACATGTCTGGTTCTTTCTTAGCCTTCATTTATCCCTCTTTTACTTGTCATAGGACTGGTTAGTGGTTAGAGCGTTGGGCCTGGAACTAAAAGGTTGCTGGATCAAATCCCAGGGAAAAAAATATGACGTTCTGCCCTTGAGCAAGGCAGTTAACCCATGATTCCCTGGGCACTGAAGACGTAAAGTCCCCCTGCACCTCTCTGATACAGAGGGGTTGGATTATATGTGGAAGACACATTTCAGTTGAAGGCATTCAGTTGTATAACTGACTAGGTAATTCTGTTTCTTATTCACACTCTTTCCCTTACTTTGACACTCATTCCCTCACAAACTGCATCACCAGGAATGGAAAAAGTACTGAAATATCCAACTCAAGTAGAAGTGAAATGACTAACTGAAAAAAAAATTATGCTTATGGCTAAATCGATTCAGGGCATGGAATCTCGACATAAGCAGGTAAGCTAGTTGACAGATAGTGGAAAAGATGCTCAATGCCTAATCATCTAATTTGATCAAAGGTAAGTAGTCTAGCTGTTTTATCCAACGCATGTCAATTGATTCATTAACCAAAACTGAGAAGGTTTGAACCACTCTGATGAATTTGAACTTGGACAATGATCCCTATGATACGCTAGTAGACTTATCCAACTGTGTTGATGGGTCAGAGAATGGATCTACAACCATAAAGAAAATGAGGACTAGACAAGTCAAAAGCTGCATACAGGAGCTCGTAAAACTTTATCACTTTATTCTCAAGAGAAGCAACCCCCCCATCTCAGTCAGTTCACGTGACAGATAGGAATTTATATTGTTGGCATTTATATTGTTGGCACAGGTCAGACATAGGTCATCAGCTCCAATTTCCACTCAAAATACAAATAATCAGAAAGTCCTGTATTGATAAATCAACTTGAATTCAGAGGTCGATGTAAAATACGCTAGTAAATGTACATTTGTGTACCTCCATTTAACATGATATGTTCTCCAATTCAAATGATATGTTACGAATTGGAACGGCCAGGTTGGGTAAATAGCCAGGCCACACACCTGTCATGTGAAACGGGTTTGTTAAGTGGAAAAATGTACCTGTGAACAATCTTATGATCAAGTTGTGTACCCCTTTTCACAGGGAGAGATGACAATCCCTTTAAAAGTGTCCATACCATCACAGATCTTATGCGTAGTGCTGCGTGGACTTAAAGGCCTACAGCTGATGAAGCATCTTGTTTGCTGTATCACATTTCTGTTGTGATTCAATGCAGTATTCAACACATTTGTTACGAATCCCTTTTGGCCCGACGGTCTAGGGGGGGATGGTAATGAGACCCGTAACATAACTCATGCAAATTATTATTGTGACAAAGTAAAAGTGTGAACGAAATAACCACAACAGAAATCTACCGTCAAACTCTAGGTTTATTTATAAACACACGGTAATGGGGGGAGCAGGAAAAGGGGCTGAGCTGGACCCAAGGAAAGAAACAATAAGTATACAAAAACACACCCCTAAGCTAGACTAGCCTACTTAACAGCTAACTAACCAAAAATACAGTGGGTGGTCCGCCCAGTTCTAACTAGTGTATTTAACAAAGTTCACCTACGGGTAGTGTATGCCCATGGGCGACTTGTCTTGGTTTCCCCCTTTTCCCACCAGCAACAAACAAATACCATAACCAAAAATAATACTCACAGGTGATGACAAAGTGCTATGAAGTGCTTTAAACAAAAGAGAGGTTAAGACACAAAGCGAGAGTGAAACACAGAGACCTAAATGGCATTACCATGGCATTACAGAGAGATTGAGCTGAGCTGAGCTCTAGAACAAACAAATTATGGGGTTTTTAAACCATGGGGAAGGAACTGTGATAGGTCAGGAAATAGGAGGTGGTGTGTCTTCTGATTGATGATTGATTGGGGAGTGATGATTTTCACCTGTGAGGGGAGAAGGAGAGAAAAGAAACACACACACACACAGGATACACACAGACACAGGATAACTGTATCCGTAACAACATTAGTCAATGTAAGAAAAGCACACCAACGGCTCCCGTGGGAATCCTATCACTGCATACTTCAAGTCAGGAACAGGTTCAAATGAAGGGCCTCGAAAAGAAGTTTAACATGGTTATCCAACTATTGAATTATATTCATCAAGTCCTTCATTGAGAACATTTAACATTCTGGATATGGTCCCATAGTTAGCATAGGTTTACAACTGTCAGAGGCTTTTCCATTCATATGTTTTGCTCCAAAACACAGTAATATGTCTTCAGTTGGTGCTGTGGAGATCAACAATTCAGAGAAAGGTTAGTTTCACTAGATGGCAGCATTTTACCTCCAATCTGACTCCGCCTGTCTGACATTCCAGTGAAGGGAAGTCTTAACAGTACAGCATGCAATGACATTCTAGACGTTTCTGTGTTTACAACTTTGTGGCAACAGTTTGGGGAAGGCCATTTCTTGTTTCAGAATGACAATGCCCGCGTGCACAAAGCGAGGTCCATACAGAAATGGTTTGTCGAGATCAGTGTGGAAGAACGTGACTGGCATGCACAGAGCCCTGATCTCAACCCCATCGAATATCTTTGGGACAAATTGGAAGTCCGACTGCGAGCCAGGCCTGATCACCCAACGTCAGCGCCTGACCTCACTAATATACTTGTGGCTAAATGGAAGCAAGGCCCCGCAGAAATGTTCCAACATCTAGTGGAAAGCCTTCCCAGACGAGTGGAGGCTATTACAGCAGCAAAGGGGGGACCAACTCCCTATTAATGCCCAGGTGTCCACATACACATAATCACATGTCCACATACTTTTGGTCATGTAGTGTCCCTTTGTTGTCAACATGTCATCATGACATAAGTCACTGCACTTTAAACTTCATTACCAAAGCTTGTAAAGTGCAGCAGTCCAAAGCTATAAATATTCACTGAAACCACTGAGCTCTAGAAAAGTGGAACAATGTCAGTGACTTCACACTGTACCTTTGTTGTGGAGAGGATGGGACCTTCGTAGTGGGGAGGGCCGGGGTCTTTGTAGTGGTGAGGATGGGACCTTCGTAGTGGGGAGGGCCGGGGTCTTTGTAGTGGTGAGGATGGGGCCTTCGTAGTG
Organism: Oncorhynchus keta; assembly: GCF_023373465.1. NCBI lineage: Eukaryota > Metazoa > Chordata > Actinopteri > Salmoniformes > Salmonidae > Oncorhynchus > Oncorhynchus keta. The sequence continues at coordinate 13,495,565 of NC_068447.1, forward strand.
GGGAGGGCCGGGGTCTTTGTTGTGGTGAGGATGGGACCTGGGGTCTTTGTAGTGGGGGAGGGCCAGGGTCTTTGTAGTGGTGAGGATGGGACCTTCGTAGTGGGGAGGGCGTCTTTGTTGAGGTGAGGATGGGACCTTGGGGAGGGCCGGGGTCTTTGTTGTGGTGAGGATGGGACCTGAGGAGTGGTGGGACCTTCGTAGTGGGGAGGGCCGTGGTCTTTGTTGTGGTGAGGATGGGACCTTCGTAGTGGGGAGGGCCGGGGTCTTTGTAGTGGTGAGGATGGGACCTTCGTAGTTGGGAGGGGACCGGGGTCTTTGTAGTGGTGAGGATTGGGACCTTCGTAGTGGGGAGGGCCGTGGTCTTTGTTGTGGTGAGGATGGGACCTTCGTAGTGGGGAGGGCCGGGGTCTTTGTTGTGGTGAGGATGGGACCTTCGTAGTGGGGAGGGCCTTTGGGGTCTTTGTAGTGGTGAGGATGGGACCTTCGTAGTTGGGAGGGCCGGGGTCTTTGTAGTGGTGAGGATTGGGACCTTCGTAGTGGGGAGGGCCGTGGTCTTTGTTGTGGTGAGGATGGGACCTTCGTAGTGGGGAGGGCCGGGGTCTTTGTGGTGTGGTGAGGATGGGACCTTCGTAGTGGGGAGGGCCGGGGTCTTTGTAGTGGTGAGGATGGGACCTTCGTAGTGGGGAGGGCCGGGGTCTTTGTTGTGGTGAGGATGGGACCTTCGTAGTGGGGAGGGCCGGGGTCTTTGTAGTGGTGAGGATGGGACCTTCGTAGTGGGGGGCCTTCGTAGTTGGGAGGGCCTTTGGGTCTTTGTTGTGGTGAGGATGGGACCTTCGTGGTGAGTGGGGGGGCCGGGGTCTTTGTAGTGGTGAGGATGGGACCTTCGTAGTGGGGAGGGCCGGGGTCTTTGTAGTGGTGAGGATGGGACCTTCGTAGTGGGGAGGGCCGTGGTCTTTGTAGTGGTGAGGATGGGACCTTCGTAGTGGGAGGGCCGTGGTCTTTGTTGTGGGGCCGAGGATGGGACCTTCGTAGTGGGGAGGGCCGGGGTCTTTGTTGTGGTGAGGATGGGACCTTCGTAGTGGGGAGGGCCGGGGTCTTTGTAGTGGTGAGGATGGGACCTTCGTAGTGGGGAGGGCCGGGGTCTTTGTTGTGGTGAGGATGGGACCTTCGTAGTGGGGAGGGCCGGGGTCTTTGTAGTGGTGAGGATGGGACCTTCGTAGTGGGGAGGGCCGGGGTCTTTGTAGTGGTGAGGATGGGACCTTCGTAGTGGGGAGGGCCGGGGTCTTTGTTGTGGTGAGGATGGGACCTTCGTAGTGGGGAGGGCCGGGGTCTTTGTAGTGGTGAGGATGGGACCTTCGTAGTGGGGAGGGCCGGGGTCTTTGTTGTGGTGAGGATGGGACCTTCGTAGTGGGGAGGGCCGGGGTCTTTGTAGTGGTGAGGATGGGACCTTCGTAGTGGGGAGGGCCGGGGTCTTTGTAGTGGTGAGGATGGGACCTTCGTAGTGGGGAGGGCCGGGGTCTTTGTAGTGGTGAGGATGGGACCTTCGTAGTGGGGAGGGCCGGGGTCTTTGTTGAGGTGAGGATGGGACCTTCGTGAGTGGGGAGGGCCGGGGTCTTTGTTGAGGTGAGGATTGGGGCCTTCGTAGTGGGGAGGGCCGGGTCTTTGTAGTGGTGAGGATGGGACCTTCGTAGTGGGGAGGGCCGGGGTCTTTGTAGTGGTGAGGATTGGGGCCTTCGTAGTGGGGAGGGCCGGGGTCTTTGTAGTGGTGAGGATGGGACCTTCGTAGTGGGGAGGGCCGGGGTCTTTGTAGTGGTGAGGATGGGGCCTTCTTTGTAGTGGTGAGTGGGGAGGGGAGGGCCGGGTCTTTGTAGTGGTGAGGATGGGGCCTTCGTAGTGGGGAGGGCCGGGGTCTTTGTAGTGGTGAGGATGGGGCCTTCGTAGTGGGGAGGGCCGGGGTCTTTGTAGTGGTGAGGATTGGGGCCTTCGTAGTGGGGAGGGCCGGGGTCTTTGTAGTGGTGAGGATGGGACCTTCGTAGTGGGGAGGGCCGGGGTCTTTGTAGTGGTGAGGATTGGGGCCTTCGTAGTGGGGAGGGCCGGGGTCTTTGTAGTGGTGAGGATTGGGGCCTTCGTAGTGGGGAGGGCCGGGGTCTTTGTAGTGGTGAGGATGGGACCTTCGTAGTGGGGAGGGCCGTGGTCTTTGTAGTGGTGAGGATTGGGTCCTTCGTAGTGGGGAGGGCTGGGGTCTTTGTAGTGGTGAGGATTGGGGCCTTCGTAGGGGTCAGGGTTGGAGTTTTCACAGTGGTGAGGGTTGGGGCCTTCACAGTGGTGAGGGTTTTGCCTTGGGGCCTTTGTAGTGGTGCGGGTTGTGCCTGGGTTCTTTGTCGTGGTGAGAGTTGGGGCCTGGGTAGTGGTGAGTCTTAGGGCCTGGGTAGTGGTGAGGGTTGGGGCTTTGTAGTGGTGAAATGAGTGCCTTCAATTACCCTAAGACCTGTTACCCAGTACATTAGTCTATATTCTCCTCTGAAGAATCATGTTCTGTATAGGTAAACTCAATAGGAATGTTAAACTATATCTTTCTATAGGACTAATGTCCAGAACAGCTGGGAGATATGAACCGTTAGTAAAATGCCTGATTCCAGCAGCGTTATCCTATATGTCTTTATATACCACTCCATAATTCCATTTCTTACAGACTTCTGGGACGGTTCTGGCCTTGAGGGACACTGGCGGCCAGGAACTCTGTCCTACCATTTCAAAGATCCAAAACATGACAGCCTTGGTCCACCTTGACATCCAAATGTGATAAGCAACCAGCTGTTAGACACTCCACAATGTACCTAAATCACATAGATTTCAAACCACTTTGTCATGGCCTACAAGGAGCTATTATGGATACTGCTGATAAAATAACAATATAGTTAAATTCTATTTAAATTACTGTATATAACAATTGTGAAGACAAATAATATTCTGTACTTAATTAGGTAAATACACTGAGAAGAAAACCTAAAATCAGGAAGTCACACTAAAATACACATACCGTTAAACACAGCTCAACACAACTCAACCTAACACAACTCAACTCAACACAACTCAACTCAACACAACTCAATCTAACCCATCACAACTCAACACAACTCATCCCAACACAACTCAATCTAACCCATCACAACTCAACTCAACCTAACACAACTCAATCTAACCCATCACAACTCAACTCAACCTAACACAACTCAATCTAACCCATCACAACTCAACTCAACCTAACACAACTCAATCTAACCCATCACAACTCAACTCAACCTAACACAACTCAATCTAACCCATCACAACTCAACTCAACCTAACACAACTCAATCTAACCCATCACAACTCAACTCAACCTAACACAACTCAATCTAACCCATCACAACTCAACACAACCCATCACAACTCAACCTAACCCATCACAACTCAACCCAAAACAACTCAATCTAACCCATCACAACTCAACCAACCAAACACAACTCAATCTAACCCATCACAACACAACTCAACCCCAAACAACTCAATCTAACCCATCACAACTCAACCCAAAACAACTCAATCTAACCCATCACAACTCAACACAACTCAACCCAAAACAACTCAATCTAACACATCACAGCTCAACACAACTCAACCCAAAACAACTCAACACAACTCAACCCAAAACAACTCAACACAACTCAACCCAAAACAACTCAACCTAACCCATCACAACTCAACACAACCCAACACAACTCAATCTAACCCATCACAACTCAACACAACTCAACCCAAAACAACTCAATCTAACCCATCACAACACAACTCAACCCAAAACAACTCAATCTAACCCATCACAACTCAACACAACCCAAAACAACTCAATCTAACCCATCACAGCTCAACACAACTCAACCCAAAACAACTCAACACAACTCAACCCAAAACAACTCAACCTAACCCATCACAACTCAACACAACCCAACACAACTCAATCTAACCCATCACAACTCAACACAACTCAACCCAAAACAACTCAACCTAACCCATCACAACTCAACTCAACCCAAAACAACTCAATCTAACCCATCACAACTCAACACAACTCAACCCAAAACAACTCAATCTAACCCATCACAACTCAACTCAACCCAAAACAACTCAATCTAACCCATCACAACTCAACACAACTCAACCCAAAACAACTCAATCTAACCCATCACAACTCAACACAACTCAACCCAAAACAACTCAATCTAACCCATCACAACTCAACACAACTCAACCCAAAACAACTCAATCTAACCCATCACAACTCAACTCAACCCAAAACAACTCAATCTAACCCATCACAACTCAACACAACTCATCCCAACACAACTCAATCTAACCCATCACAACACAACTCAACCCAAAACAACTCAATCTAACCCATCACAACTCAACTCAACCCAAAACAACTCAATCTAACCCATCACAACTCAACTCAACCCAAAACAACTCAATCTAACCCATCACAACTCAACACAACTCAACCCAAAACAACTCAATCTAACCCATCACAACTCAACTCAACCCAAAACAACTCAACCCAAAACAACTCAACTCAACCCAAAACAACTCAACACAACTCAACCCAAAACAACTCAACCTAACCCATCACAACACAACTCAACCCAAAACAACTCAATCTAACACATCACAACACAACTCAACCCAAAACAACTCAACACAACTCAACCCAAAACAACTCAATCTAACCCATCACAACTCAACTCAACCCAAAACAACACAATCTAACCCATCACAACTCAACTCAACCCAAAACAACACAATCTAACCCATCACAACTCAACTCAACCCAAAACAACACAATCAACCCATCACAACTCAACTCAACCCAAAACAACTCAATCTAACCCATCACAACACAACTCAACCCAACACAACTCAATCTAACCCATCACAACTCAACTCAACCCAAAACAACTCAATCTAACCCATCAGAACTAAACTCAACCCAAAACAACTCAATCTAACCCATCACAACTCAACTCAACCCAAAACAACTCAATCTAACCCATCACAACTAAACTCAACCCAAAACAACTCAATCTAACCCATCACAACTAAACTCAACCCAAAACAACACAATCTAACCCATCACAACTCAACTCAACCCAAAACAACCCAATCTAACCCATCAGAACTAAACTCAGCCCAAAACAACTCAATCTAACCCATCACAACTAAACTCAACCCAAAACAACTCAATCTAACCCATCACAACTCAACACAACCCAAAACAACATTCCAACACATCTCAGCCCAACACAGGTTGACCCATTGCAAACCGTTAGTCATTATGACATATTGTGTGTAGATTGATGAGGAAACTTTTTTTTTTTAAATTAATTTTAGAATTAGGATATAATGTAACAAAATGTGGAAAAAGGGAAGGGGTCTGAATACTTTACGAATACACTGTACATACTGCTTGAGTACATTCATGGCTGACACTTTGGGCTCTGCAGATAAGCCCCGTATTACACTGGACCTGGACCCATCTCAGCCAGGACAACCAGCGGTGACCCCAGCTGGCCAAAAGCCAACAGAAAGCTGGTTGCAACAGACTGGATCCGTCACCAGTAGATATATGGTTTAACAAATAGAGGTTTAGGATCTGCTTTATATCCTGCAGTAAGATAAAGGATTCCGTGCTGAGTTATTATCGGTTTCCTTCATGTCAGCAGTGACAGCTAAACCACACTGCGGGTGGTAAGGTAATCTAGTCAGAACATCAGTTCAAGCATATGTGGTCTGTTCAATGAGTACATTCTCAGAGTGCTTACGTTGGCTTGGTTACAGAGCAATGAGAACCTAAATGGTTGAAAGTGTGTGTGTGTGTGTGGGGTGGGGTTGCGGCGTCAACTGTAAAATGGAAAAGGGGCCCGCTCTACACACCTGTTTTGCTCTCAAATCCTTTATACAAATAAATGTTTGCTTATTGAAAGCAATATCAGGCAACAACTTTTTATCCTATTACATTTGTGACTGGCGAGTGCTGATACAGGGCTAATACAGTATAGTCTCTCCACTGTGTGTGACTGAGACTGATACAGGGCTAATACAGTATAGTCTCTTCACTGTGTGTGACTGAGACTGATACAGGGCTAATACAGTATAGTCTCTTCACTGTGTGTGACTGAGACTGATACAGGGCTAATACAGTATAGTCTCTTCACTGTGTGTGACTGAGACTGATACAGGGCTAACACAGTATAGTCTCTTCACTGTGTGTGACTGAGACTGATACAGGGCTAATACAGTATAGTCTCTTCACTGTGTGTGACTGAGACTGATACAGGGCTAATACAGTATAGTCTCTTCACTGTGATCAAGTCTTTATTAAAGATAAGCATGACTGTATTGTTAAACCTGCCAATGTGTCCTTTTACTGTCCTGTGAGCATGGAGCACATTGAGAGGTTATAGTGGTGTGAGCACATGTACCCTTGGTTCCCTTGAGGAGTTATATTGGTGTGTATTTTGCGCGTGTGTGTGTGTGTGTGTGTGTGTGTGTGTGTGTGTGTGCGTGTGTGTGCGTGTGTGTGTGTGTGCGTGCGTGTGTGCGTGCGTGCGTGCGTGCGTGTGTGTGTGTGTGTGTGTGTGTGTGTGTGTGTGTGTTTGTGTGTGTGTGTGTGTTGTGTTTGGGCATTCAGAAGTGGTCTCTGTAGTAGCTGTAGCCCTCCTCTCACCCTGGTCCAGTCAGCCAGCCACACGGCTCTCTGTTTCACAGCACCACTGCAGTAGGGTGAGGGAAGAACGGAGGGGCACTCAGCCCGCCACACTGCTCTCTGATCCACAGCACAGCTGCAGTAAGGTGAGGGAAGAACGGAGGGGCACTCAGCCAGCCACACGGCTCTCTGATCCACAGCACAGCTGCAGTAAGGTGAGGGAAGAACGGAGGGGCACTCAGCCAGCCACACGGCTCTCTGATCCACAGCACAGCTGCAGTAAGGTGAGGGAAGAACGGAGGGGCACTCAGCCAGCCACACAGCTCTCTGATCCACAGCACAGCTGCAGTAAGGTGAGGGATGAAACAGAGGGGCACTCAGCCAGCCACACAGCTCTCTGATCCACAGCACAGCTGCAGTAAGGTGAGGGAAGAACGGAGGGGCACTCAGCCAGCCACACAGCTCTCTGATCCACAGCAAAGCTGCAGTAAGGTGAGGGAAGAACGGAGGGGCACTCAGCCAGCCACACAGCTCTCTGATCCACAGTACAGCTGCAGTAAGGTGAGGGAAGAACGGTGGGGCACTCAGCCAGCCACACAGCTCTCTGATCCACAGCACAGCTGCAGTAGGGTGAGGGAAGAACGGAGGGGCACTCAGCCAGCCACACGGCTCTCTGATCCACAGCACAGCTGCAGTAAGGTGAGGGAAGGACGGAGGGGCACTCACTCAACCTGAGCTATGCTACTACACTAATTTGTACATGCATGTCACATGCCGGTTGTGTGTATGGGTGTTTGTGTTTGTGTGATTGTGTGTCTGTGTGTCTGTGTGTTTGTGTGATTGTGTGTCTGTGTGTTTGTGTGATTGTCTGTCTGTGTGTTTGTGTGATTGTGTGTTTGATGCAATGTGTGTGCATGTTGGTTGTTCAAGGCCAATGGGATCCTCTACTAAAAAGGTAAGACAGGTAACCATGAATCATCACGAATCCTTTTTTTAAACAGTATTTTGGTTGATGTCATTTTTAATGCTTGAGTATGTAGTGCAAAATGCAATGAAAAAATAGCCGATTTGTGAAACCATAGTTTTTGTTCTGCATATATTATATAGGATTGAGATTTTATATGTACTTAGACACCAATTATATATCTACGCCTACAAAATGTGCATTAATACGTCTTGCAGGCATGGTTTGGGTATTGCAAAACAGGATCATTTTTTATGATAATGCATGATATGATGACAGAAACACTAAAAGTAGTCTAAATTTATAAGTAGAACTTTTCAATATTGACTGTATAAAACGATCAATTTTGATTGTGAAACACACATTGCTTCCTTTTGTTAAATACTTTAAAGATTGGAGTTATTTAAAGTATGTTATTTATTTTTTGTTCAAACATTTAAATTAAATCTATGACATAACCTAAATGAATAACATTGGAACTGATTTTGTAGGAGCACCATTTTTTTCAAACATTTTTATTGACAATTGTGAAATAAACTCTACATACAGTATGCATCCGTTTCAGAACATTTTATTATACAATAATTCAAAATGGGGTAACTTTTGGGGTAACTCATTTTAAGTCCCACAGAATTTTAAGTCCCACAGATATTTGTACTGTAATAGTTTACATGATTTTACATGATTTAATTAATTGAATGTATCTTTATTGTCTACATTTTAATTAGGCAATTACAGTATACTGCTACAATTGTATTATTGTATTATTGACTGTATGTTTGTTTTACTCCATGTTATACTCCATGTGTAACTCTGTGTCGTTGTATCTGTCGAACTGCTTTGCTTTATCTTGGCCAGGTCGCAATTGTAAATGAGAACTTGTTCTCAACTTGCCTACCTGGTTCAATAAAGGTGTTCTCAACTTGCCTACCTGGTTCAATAAAGGTGAAATAAATAAAATAAATAAAAAATTACAGCGACATGTTCTTTCACCACACAGTGCCGTACGATGGGGATAATCATTTCCTGATTAGGTTTGTTATGCACCACTGTTGCTGAGTTTTCAGCAGTCAGTGGGATTATTTGCTCATTTATTTTACCTCAGCCTTCACAAAACATACAAATCTTTGAGAAGTATTTAGGCTGTCACGTATAAGATAACCAGGCCATACAGAAATACATGTTCGGAGTAATCCAAGTAATCCACCCTGTCATTAAAAATACTCCACTGATAATTCTGAACACCTGCAACAAGTCTACATAACATTTCATCTAGAGGTCGACCGATTAATCGGAATGGCCGATTAATTAGGGCTGATTTCAAGTTTTCATAACAATCGGATATCGTTATTTTTGGGCCTGATTTGCCGATTTTTTTTTTTTTTTTTACACCTTTATTTAATCTTTATTTAACTAGGCAAGTCAGTTAAGAACACATTCTTATTTTCGATGACGCCCTAGGAACGGTGGGTTAACTGCCTTGTTCAGGGGCAGAAGGACAGATTTTCAATTTGTCAGCTCAGGGGAACCAATTTTGCAACCTTAACTAGTCCAACGCAATAACGACCTGCCTCTCTCTCGTTTGCACTCCACAAGGAGGCTGCCTGTTTTGCAAATGCAGTAAACCAAGCTAAGCTGCTGGCTAGCATTAAACTTATCTTATAAAAAACAATCAATCATAATCACTAGTTAACTCCACATGGTTGATGATTATTATTAGATATTATCTAGCGTGTCCTGCGTTGTATATAATCTGACTGAGCATACAAGTATCTAAGTATCTGACTGAGCGGTGTAAACATTCATTCAAACAGCACTTTCGTGCGTTTTGCCAGCAGCTCTTCGTTGTGCGTCAAGCATTGCGCTGTTTATGACTTCAAGCCTATCAACTCCCGAAATGAGGCTGGTGTAACCGAAGTGAAATGGCTAGCTAGTTAGCGCGCGCTAATTGTCGTTGTGTTGCTGGTTCGAGCCCAGGGAGGAGTGAGGAGAGGGACGGAAGCTATACTATTACCCTGGCAATACTAAAGTGCCTATAAGAACATCCAATAGTCAAAGGTTAATGAAATACAAATGGTATGGAGGGAAATAGTCCTGTAATTCCTATAATAACTACAACCTAAAACTTCTTACCTGGGAATATTGAAGACTCAGTTAAAAGGAACCACCAACTTTCATATGTTCTTATGTTCTGAGCAAGGAACTGAAACGTTAGCTTTCTTACATGGCACATATTTTACATGGAACATATTGCACTTTTACTTTCTCCTCCAACACTTTGTTTTTGCATTATTTAAACCAAATTGAACATGTTTCATTATTTACTTGAGGCTAAATTTATTTTATTGATGTATTATATTACGTTAAAATAAGTGTTCATTCAGTATTGTTGTAATTGTCATTATTACAAATAAATAAATAAAAACCGGCCGATTAATCGGTATCAGCCTTTATGGTCCTCCAATAATCGGTATCAGCGTTGAAAAATCATAATCGGTTGACCTCTAATTTCATCTAATCCTATAAATTGTTCTTCACACCATGTGATACTGTAAAATGGTAGGTTTTGTATTAGTGTGCATGAGTGCGCGTTGTACAGAGACTGGGTGGTCAGTTCCGCTCAGCTGAAAGGTGTCACAGAGGTAGAGGGACATACAGTTACAGTAGTAAGACTGACTATGGATTCCTCACTTTTCTAGAGATTCTTATTGTGGTTCACCCCCTATTGACTGTCAATAAATTATTAGGATTGGCTTGATAAATACTTTTGTAAAAAAATTAAAATAATAATAAATTACCTCGAAATTGAGCTCTGTTGTCTTGGTATAAACTGGGAATATCTACAGATGTAGAATCTTATCATCCTGATGCAGGAGAACTTTCCTACAATGCAGGAAATGTCAAATTTGAAGTGTATTTGAGGTTTAAAAAGGCTTCTAAAGTTTGTAATTTCCAATTAGAAATTTCAGACATGATTTTCCCTTAAGAAAAAAGGTATCAACCCCTACAAAAACATCCATTAATTAGAATATAATTATTTACATTTCCTGTTACTGCAGTATTATTTTCCTGCTGAAGCAAAACAGCTCAAATTAGAATCCTACATCTGTAGTGTGTTTACATCAATAGTAGTTTGTTGTGAATTGTACAGAGGCATTGATTGGACCATAGCAATCATTAACCCATGGCTCTCTGATTGTCAGATTTGAGAGACAGAAAGAGAGAGTTGATTGAGCTGGGCCTTGATGAGCTGATGGAGCTGACGGTGCAGAGCCTGAGCCACCTAAAGATTAAAGAGCACTTCAACATCACCAAGGAAATTGGCTGGGGGGAGTATGACAAGGTGCTGCTGGTCACCCATCGCTGCAGGGGTAAGTAGCCTACTCATAGTTTAATAGGTTGAAATACTATTAGCTTTTCTTTGGTTCAATGACACAATGAAAGATTAATTTATTTCAAGTAACTTGAAAGTGGTTGAAAGTTTTCATATCAAAGTATCCTTAGAATTGGCTTCCTAGTGTAGACTACTGCCAATTCTGGCAAAACAATCTGCTAATATAATTTATACCGTCTGCTATATCTACAGTGTTTTCTACAGTTGTCTACAGTGGTCAAAACATTGCCTATGGTCATTGCCAAGTTGTTACAAAAAATACAAACTGTCCTGATAAACCTTTATAGACACGAATACAATGTATTCTGTCTTCTTCTGTTTTCTGGTCAAAAACCTCATATGGTCAGTGGTCACATTTGGAAAGTTGTTATGAAAATGTAAATAGAAACTGTGGATGATTTGCACGAACACCGATGGCCTCCACCAAGCTCCGGGGATTCCTACGGGGAGTATTGCATCTCCTTGCACCTGTCCTGCCACTCCTGCATTGTGGGTCTCTTCGTAATCGCCTTCCAATCCAATGAGCGCTATAGCTTTGCCCAGGAGCTTGTTATTGGGAGGGAAAGTAAAAGAGTAAAGTTAACTCATTGTTTCATTTTGATGTTGTAAATCTGTGAACTATAAAGTGTTTAAGAAAACAATTAAAATATGCATGTTATCAATGTTATTCCTTTAAGTATACATAAAGCTCAATGTGTTGTCAAAAAATGTCCATATGGACTGTACAGTCTTCTAATTCACATGTTAGACAGGTACAATGACCCCGGAACAAATGGTGTAGCCATGTTGCAAGGCACACTATCCATAACCACTGCGTGGGTGCGCATTGCATTATGGGTAGTGTAGGCTTTATGTTATTAACACAAACAACACACCACTCCTCTGCTCCCAGGTAGGTATCCCAGAGTGTGCTGTGAAGCGCTGTGTCCTTCAGATCACCAGTGCCCTGGAGTTCATCCACGAGCACGGTCTGGTCCACCGCGACATCAAGCCTGGGAACATCCTGCTGCTGGGTCAGTGCATTTGGAAAGTATACAGACCCCTTCCCCTTTCCCACATTTTGTAACAGCCTTATTCTGAAAAATATAAAAGAAAACAAGGTTTTTAGATATGTTTGCAAATGTAAAACTGAAATATCCCAATTACATGAGTATTCAAACCCTTTGCTCAGTACTTTGTTGAAATCCATTCCAGTTGACTACCTCATGAAGCTGGTTGAGAGAATGCCAAGAGTGTGCAAAGCTGTCATCAAGGCGAAGGGTGACTACTTTGAAGAATCTCAAATATACAATATGTTTTGATTTGTTTAAGACTTTTTTTGGACTACAAATCATATCCAAGTTTATTTGTCACGTGCGCCGAATACAACAGGTCACCTTACAGTGAAATGCTTACTTACAGGCTCTAACCAATAGTGCTATTTCATGTGTTATTTCATAGTTTTGATGTCTTCACTATTATTCTACAATGTCAAACATTTTAAAAATAAAGAGAAACCCTGAAATGAGTAGGTGTGTCCAAACTTTTGACTGTAGTTCTATGATGATACTAGCCTGGCACACCTGTATTTGGGGAGTTTCTCCCATTCTTCTCTGCAGATCCTCTCAAGCTCTGTCAGGTTGCATGGGGAGCGTTGCTGCACAGCTATTTTCAGGTCTCTCCAGAGATGTTCGATCGATCGGGTTCAAGTCCGGGCTTTGGCTGGGCCACTCAAGGACATTCAGAGACTTGACCTGAAGCCACACTAGCGTTGTCTTGGCTGTGTGCTTAGCGTCGTTGTCCTGTTGGAAGGGGAACCTTCGCCCCAGTCTGAGGTCCTGAGAGCTCCCAAGCAGGTTTTCATCAAGGATCTCTCTGTACTTTGCTCCGTTCATCTTTGCCTCGATGCTGACCTGTTTCCCAGTCCCTGCCGCTGAAAAACATCCCCCCAGCATGATGCTGCCACCACCATGCTTCATCTTAGGGATGGTGCCAGGTTTCCTCCATAAGTGACACTTGTCATTCAGGCTAAAGAGTTCAAACTTGGTTTCATCAGACCAGAGAATCTTGTTTCTTATGGTCTGAGAGGCTTTAGGTCCCTTTTGGAAAACTCTGTGTGGGCTGTCATGTGCCTTTTACTGAGGAGTGGCATCTGTCTGGCCACTCTACCACAAAGGCCTGATTGGTGGAGTGTTGCAAAGATGGTTGCACTTCTGGAAGGTTCTCCCATCTCCACAGAGGAAATCTAGAGCTCTGTCAGAGTGACCATCACCTCCCTGACTAAGGCCCTTCTCCCCTGATTGCTCAATTTTGGCTGCCAGGGAGAGTCTTGGTGGTTCCAAACTTTTCCATTCAAGAATGATGGAGGCCACTGTGTTCTTGGGGGACCTTCAATGCTACAGAAATGTTTTGGTACCCTTCCCCAGATCTGTGCCACGACAAAATCCTGTCTCAGAGCTCTACGGACAATTCCTTCCACCTAATGGCATGGTTTTTGCTCTGACATTCACTGTTAACTGTGGGACCTTATATAGACAGGCGTGTAACTTTTCAAATCATGTCCAGTCAATTGAATTTACCTCAGATGGACTCCATTGAAGTTGTAGAAACATCTCAAGGATGATCAATGGAAACAGGATGCACCTGAGCTCAATTTCAAGTATCATAGCAAAGGGGCTGAATAGTTATGTAAATAAGGTATTCTGTTTTTTTATTTGTAATAAATGTGTTAAAATTTCTAAAAACCTGTTTTCGCTTTGTCATTATGGAGTATTGTGTAGATTGCTGAGGATTTTTATATATTTTTATCCATTTTATAATTCTGCTGTAACGTAACAAAATGGGGGAAAAGTCAAGGGGTCTGAGTACTTTCTAAAGGCACCGTAATATATACACACACATACACATGCACATAGTTTCAAATGTATGTGGACAACCCTTAAAATTTGTGGTTTTGGATATTTCAGCCACACCCATTGCTGACAGGTGTATAAAACCGAGCACAGAGCCACACAATCTCCATAGACAAACATTGGCAGTAGAATGGCCTTACTGGAGAGCTCATTAACTTTCAACGTGGCACTGTCATAGCATGCTATGCTAGAGCTTCCCCAGTCAACTGTAAGTGCTGTTATTTGAATTGGAAACGTCTAGAAGCCACAACGGCTCAGCCGCAAAATGGCAGGTCACACAAGCGCACATAACTGGACCGCCGAGTGTTGAAGTACGTAGCGTGTAAAAATCATCTATCCTCAGTTGCAACACTCACTACCGAGTTCCAAACTGTCTCTAGAAGTAACGTCAGCACAATAACTGTTCGTCATGAAATAGGTTTCCATGGCCGAGCAGCCGCATGCAAACCTAAGATCCCCATGCGCAATGCCAAGCGTCGGCTGGAGTGGTGTAAAGATTGTAGCTGTTGGACTCTGGAGTGATGAATTATCATTGATGGTCAATATGTCAACTACAGTATATATATAAGTGGATTCTATTGTTAGAATGTTTTGCAAAAATGGAACGCCTGTTAAACCAGTATTTTCCATTAGTCATCCTAACACGACATAACAGTGCACACGATTTGGTAATCTAATACTTTGGCAGATTCCTCAATCACAACATTTATCACATTCCTGTACAGCATGCCATTGATGCGGTGGACTGTTTGCACATAATTGATTTCACCAAGCAGAAGCACTACCAATTAATGCATCTCTTCTGTTATGGAAAATCAACTAAACTGGGCCTTTGTCACAGCCAAAGGCCTCCCCATTACAGAAATCAACAGAACTGGGCCTTTGTCACAGCCAAAGGCCTCCCCATTACAGAAATCAACAGAACTGGGCCTTTGTCACAGCCAAAGGCCTCCCCATTACAGAAATCAACAGAACTGGGCCTTTGTCACATCCCAGCCTGGTCTCATAGACTAGACATTACATGGATAAAAGTCAATCAGAGACAGTGAAATTAGTATGATATGCTACGTTTGGTATGGTTACATAAGAATGATGGTTACTTAACCTTTTCAAATGTGAGTTCCATATATTATTAATGGCCGGCTCAGCGCAAGTTTTTTTTTATGTGTGTGATGTCAGAATGTTCTCTGACTTCCAGATCCAGATGCCTTACTCCACGGAGTTCGGGGCTCCGGGTCCGGCGCAAGAAAGCCAGCTGGACGCTCTCTCCGCATGCATGGGGAAGAGGAGAGCATCAGGGCCGAAGAAGGAGCGGAGAAGGACGGAGAGCATCAACACCGTGTTCACCGAACTGAGAGAATGTATACCAAATGTACCGGTAGATACAAAACTGTCCAAAATTAAAACGTTACGACTAGCAACAAGTTACATTTCCCACCTAATGGACGTGCCAAGAATTGTTACGCAACATGGACAGTTATTAACCCGCGCTACCCTCAAACCAAGGCACGCTGCCTGCTAATTATCTAAAGGCTATGTTTCAATTTCTAATTATTTTCTAACATCAGTTTGAATTGAGGTGTGTTCCGCCTCCTCATTAATTCACATAAGAAGTTGCCCATTTCACTGTTGCGGACAATTTATGTTTGAGGCTTTACTCAACCGGACAAACACAAGATCCCAAGCACTTCCCCAGATCAAGTATGCAGAAATGTTTGCATCTCTAGTCAGAACCCTTTTAACTAACCATTCCCATAAGACAAACTTTTTCCACCTGACAAAGTTTCTGTCTGGCACCTGTGGCAGAAAAATCAGAATTAGCTGTGTAACATAGATCATTAAGATGTCTTATCTGCATAGTATACTTATGTGATATTATTGTTATTAGAATGTATCCCTTCGGACTCTGGTATTGGCAGTTGCACTTCTTCCCTCAGCTGGGGCTCAGTCACCTGGGGCCCGGTCACCTGGGGCTCAGTCACCTGGGGCCCAGAGAGGGGAGAGGTCAGGCTTGTCTTTCACATGTCAAATCAAATCAAATTTTATTTGTCACATACACATGGTTAGCAGATGTTAATGCGAGTGTAGCGAAATGCTTGTGCTTCTAGTTCCGACAATGCAGTAATAACCAACAAGTAATCTAACTAACAATTCCAAAACTACTGTCTTATACACACAAGTGTAAGGGGATAAAGAATATGTACATAAAGATATATGAATGAGTGATGGTACAAAGCGGCATAGGCAAGATACAGTAGATGGTATCGAGTACAGTATATACATATGAGATGAGTATGTAAACAAAGTGCTATGCAGAATATCAGAAAGGGAAAAGGACAGGAGGGAACATTGTCTTCATACAGTGAGGGAAAAAAGTATTTGACCCCTCTGCAAAACATGACTTGGTACTTGGTGGCAAAACCCTTGTTGGCAATCACAGCGGTCAGACGTTTCTTGTTGTTGGCCACCAGGTTTGCACACATCTCAGGAGGGATTTTGTTCCACTCCTCTTTGCAGATCTTCTCCAAGTCATTAAGGTTTCGAGGCTGATGTTTGGCAACTCAAACTTTCAGCTCCCTCCACAGATTTTCAATGGGATTAAGGTATGGAGACTGGCTAGGCCACTCCAGGATCTTAATGTGCTTCTTCTTGAGCCACTCCTTTGTTGCCTTGGCCGTTTGTTTTGGGTCATTGTCATGCTGGAATACCCATCCACGACCCATTTTCAATGTCCTGTCTGAGGGAAGGAGGTTCTCACCCAAGATTTGACGATACATGGCCCCGCCCACGTCCCTTTGATGCGGTGAAGTTGTCCTGTCCCCTTAGCAGAAAAACACCTCCAAAGCATAATGTTTCCACCTCCATGTTTGACGGTGGGGATGGTGTTCTTGGGGTCATAAGCAGCATTCCTCCTCCAAACACGGCGAGTAGAGTTAATGCCAAAGAGCTCCATTTTGGTCTCATCTGTCCACAACATTTTCACCCAGTTGTCCTCTGAATCATTCAGATGTTCATTGGCAAACTTCAGACAGGTCTTGGCCATGGTGGAGAGTTTGGAATCTGATTGATTGATTGCTTCTGTGGACAGGTGTCTTTTATACAGGTAACAAACTGAGATTAGGAGCACTCCCTTTAAGAGTGTGCTCCTGATCTCAGCTCGTTACCTGTATAAAAGACACCTGGGAGCCAGAATTTTTTCTGATTGAGAGGGGGTCAAATATGTATTTCCCTCATTAAAATGCAAATCAATTCATAACATTTTTGACATGCGTTTTTCTGGATTTTTCTGTTGTTATTCTGTCTCTCACTGTTCAAATGAACCTACCATTAAAATTATAGACTGATAATTTCTTTGTCAGTGGGCAAACGTACAAAATCAGCAGGGGATCAAATACTTTTTTCCCTCACTGTATGTGAATGTGTCTTTACCTATTCTTTAACCATGTGAAGGGATGGCGTGATTAATGGGGAACCAATTACTTGTCTCCACAATGTCTATGCGCCAGTCACTCCCTCCTTTGGCATTGGGGGATGTGTGTGGTAGTGTCTGGAACCATTGTATGTCATCTCTGATGCACTTAACCTGGAATAGTGTATGACCTAGAGGCTCACTCCCCTCAGTGAGCTTGTCCAGGAGTGTGTTCAATAAGGGGTTTTACTTGAGATGGGGGTATCTGAAGTTGACAATTGATTTATGTCATTGGTCAAGTTGGTGTTTTTGTGCTATGAAGTACCAGGAAAGAGATCAGAACCTCGTCTTAGGGGCCAAACTGAACGCTAATATATAGCGAATGCTATCTGACTACGGGGTATTCCTTTCTCATTTAAAAAGTCTCACCTTGTGACCCATTCCAAACATCTGTGGTTTGTTATGTAGACTATGGGGTGATTCTTTGCTATAAAAGTTCTCAGTAGCCTTTGTGTTGGCGCTCTCAACGGATCATCAGAGAAGGTGATTAGTTGACCAGCCATCGCTATTGCAAAGCTCTCACTATTAAAGATTTAGTTTAAGTATAACTCTGACTTGTGTGATAAGTTTGTCTCTCCTCATTTGATGGTAAAGAAATGAACCACCACACACCCGCATTACCTTCATTGTAGTTTTCCTTACAAATAATAACTTTGGACATGTGTGCGTAAATCATGTTGTCATTTCTACTGTAGCGCACTGAATGTAGGTATGACGCATCATGCATTTTCTGCTTTATTCACGTTTTTCAAGTACTGGTGGCACATCATGAATTCAAATTCTTGCGTAGTGTAACGGTTGTCTTTCTCTGACGAGGAGGAGTAGTAGGAAGGATCGGAGGACCAATGCGCAGCGTGGTAAGTGTCCATAATATTTCATAAGAATCATGACCACTGAACAAATCAATAAACTACATGTGAAATAACTAACCGAAACAGTTCCGTGTGGAACACACAGACACAGACAATAACACCCACCAAACACAAGTGGGAAAAGGCTACTTAAGCATGATTCTCAATCAGAGACAACTAACGACACCTGCCTCTGATTGAGAACCATACCAGGCCAAACGCAAACACAACATCGAAAACGGAACATAGACAAACCCACCCAACTCACGCCCCGACCATACTAAAACAAAGACATAATAAAAGAACTAAGGTCAGAACGTGACACGTAGATTGTAATGGACACCTATGATGTGTGTAAAATACTTTGTTAACGTTTTATTGTGCTTTGAAGGCAACTGGGAATTCGGAAAAACACATGGTCAAATCATGATGTCAGTGATCTTCAGGTCGGATAGTCGGAGCTCTAGA
The DNA here is from genome assembly GCF_023373465.1 of Oncorhynchus keta. NCBI lineage: Eukaryota > Metazoa > Chordata > Actinopteri > Salmoniformes > Salmonidae > Oncorhynchus > Oncorhynchus keta. Next base: position 13,514,344 of record NC_068447.1, read on the forward strand.
AAGAGGCCAGAGTTTCCGAGTTGGATGACAGTTCAAAAATATGTTTTTTCAGAATTCCCAGTTGTCTTGAATGCACTAAAGCCAGAAGTCTGAGATTTCCAAGATCCCAGCTAACCAGTTCCGAGTTGTTTTGAACACACTAAAGTCAGAAGTCTGAGACTTCCGAGTTCCCAGCTCCGAGTTCCCAGCTCCGAGTTCCCAGCTCCGAGTTCCCAGTTGTTTTAAACACGGCATCAGATTGTAACTATGGTATGTCAGGGTTACTAGATCAGACCCCCCTTCCTGGGGTTTTATTTGAATATATATATTTTTTATTTAGCTTATAAACTTCTCCTTTGCTTGCCCCCCATATATTGATAAATCCCCGCCATAGTAATATTTGCCCCCCACTAATTAAATTAACCCTGCCACCAACCCCCCTAAAGTGGTTTCATCCATATCTGACAATCCTGTTTAGCTTCCGCACTACAGTTAGGCTAGGCAGTAGGCTTGTATTTGGGGTGATGATCTGTGAGGTGATATATGATTTTATTTGCTTTGTGATTTGTCAAAAACTGTAAACAACTTGTCAAGTCATTTGCTTCGGTTCCTGTATTCACTGTAACAAGTACATCGAAGATTTGTAATATGCTGAAAAGTGGCCAAACTAAGTTAATATTTTTCATGCAATGGGAGCTGCCATCTTTAACTTTGTTTTTGTTTATTTGCATCTTATAGTGAATGGCGTTCTGGGATCAGGAAGTTCTCGCTTGTCAAACATAAACAAACATGGCTGCCACCATAATAAATGTAGCTGCTGTTAGCTTAGCTGACACGCATCTCTTTTCTAAACAATATTACATTTCTTCCTTGTGCTCACCAGAGATGTGGTACATATTAAACAAGTCTAGCTGTCAGGTCGCTAACTTATGTTTTATGTCAGCGGAACCTATTATTTAGACTGATTTATGGAATGAGTTTGGCTGTGGATGTTTGGATGATGAAGTTCACATTTATCTTTTACAATAAAAAATGAAATTGAGGAATAAAGTTGTGAAGACCTTTATTTCCCATCAGTACAAAACATTATTTTGATTATTTTCAGACAACAATGCTGATTAGACACGTTTGTTGCATCATATTTTCTGTTGCTACTGTTCCAATCACATATTTGCGATGGTACGTCCTTTTAGCTAACCCTTCCCATAACCCTAACCTAAACCCTTTAACCTAACTCCTAAACTTAACCCTAATCTTAACCCCTAACCTAGCTAATGTTAGCCACCTAGCTAGATGCATGATTCTCGTAAAAACTCGTAACATATTGTACGTTTTTAAAATTTGTAACATATAATACGAATTGTAATTCGTAACATATCATACAAAATGGGTGCTGGACATCCACAAATGAATACATACCATACAAAAAGTAACATATACTAAATGGAGTGTCTCGATTTGCGTATAGAATAATACGAAATGCTCTGACACCAGGTTGCACAGCCACCGGCCTCCCCATTACACCAATCAAAAGGCACCTGTGATGAGATAAAGAAACATTTCACAGCAGTTTGCTCCACCTACTTTGTCCAAGGCCAACAAAGCTGTCTATGAAAATTACAGCAACTGGCCACGGCAGGCTAGTGATATCAGAGCTGTTGTTTTGAATATCTAGTGGAAGAGGTTAGCTGGTTGACATTTCAGCAGTTAGTTCCACAAACTGCAGGGTCTTAGTTAATTGCCTTTTAATTTATATATTAATTGGAGTGTAATTAAATGCAATAAAATGAATAGTTTTAACATTAACATCCATAAGTTTAAATATTCAATTAACTTCAGTAACTCGTATTATTTAATTTCAGATTGATCAGAAGATCTATTTACTATGAACGAGGTAGTGATAAACCATGAACCATTTTGTCATGACTGCAGCCTCAGTGCTGTTAGACAAACCACATAACGTAACGCCATACACTGTCATTATCTTTAAGCGCATGCTTTATGCAATCAAAAAAGCTAAGTCAAATTGAAATCCGTGCCAAAATACAGAGGCTGCAGAGATTGCTGTAAAATTAATTCCAAGTGTGCACTATGGATGCTCTGAAGTGGCAAAAAGCAAGCCCAGAATGAAAATGTTATCCCCTCGTTTAGATATTGGTATGTACTCTGTTCTATTTCTGTTTATATGCAACCCCCCCTTTTCGTGATATCCAATTGATAGTTACAGTCTTGTTCCATCGCTACAACTCCCATACGGACTCGGGAGAGGAGAAGGTAGAGAGCAGTTCATCCTCGGAAACACAACCTCGCCAAGCTGCACTGCTTCTTGATTTGACTTGGAAGCCAGCCGCATCAATGTGTCGAATGAAACACTGTACACCTGACGACCGTGTCAGCGTGCATGCACCTGGCCCACCACAGGAGACGCTAGAGCGCGATGACACAAGGACATCACGGCTGGCCAAACCCTCCCCTAACCCGAACGACACTGGGTCAATTGTACGCCGCCTCGTGGGTCTTCCAGTCGCTGCCGGCTGGGGCACAGCCTGGGATCAAACCAGGATCTCCCTGCATCTTTTTTTAATCATGCATCCCTACCTTTACAAGAGCTCCCTACTAGAGTGGGAGGCTGCGTGTGATGTTTACATATAACACTAGAATCACCACTTAAAAAGGAATCCCGCTGGGTATATCCTCAGTCCTGGGACCTCACTGGGCACGGAACAACTCCTGATATCGCACGTAATGCTCTGAACGGGTTACGGGATGCTGTTGTACTGCACGTGTCTGCCGTAAAGGGACAACATATATCAGTATTTTCATAAGAAACACCATAGCTGGTCATGGGAATCTTTTTTTGTAGGTGTAACAGGCTGTGTGTCACAGAATCATTTGTGTTTGCCTGAGAGAATGTGATGTGATGGTAAATGGCTTTTTATGCTGTGTATCAAACTATAGCTGTTCAAAAACATACAGTTTAGTACACAACACCAAAGCAATCTCCTATGTCTTGAACACCTGATCCTGTTTCCAGTCAGTCCGTGTTTACACGGACTAAGATTCATTTATTGTTCTTTTTCACAGTATTGTCAACTCTTACCTACAGTATGTGCATGTCCCTTCACTGTTTTCACTTCTCTACACTGTAATCGTTTTTGGAGCATTGTAAACCTTGAAAATATGTAGGAAAAACCATATACTATATAATTACCATCAATTGAATAATTTCATGTGAAATGTTGTATAAACACGACAGGATCAATAAAGCCAATAATTGGATCTCATTACAAAACAACACAATACTGACATCACAGTATATGTTATTATAGCAGTGCATTTTCATTTTTGTCAAAGGTGAATTACATCATAAAAACAATCAGACATTTTAATCACATAATCAGGGCCAGTATTCTTAATTATATATTTTATCTCATCATCATCTCAAATGTCTTAATTTTTAAAGTTTAAGACTGATTTTTAACTTTACACTGGATATTCAGTTTTTTCCACCTATTGATACTATTCTTTCATTCCAGTCACCAAATCCCAAACATGATTTCATAGATAAAAAAACAAAACACTAAACAGACATGTTTTAAACAAGACAGACAAGCTATTAACTACTACATTCATACATTATAATCCTTAACATTAAACAACTTCTAAAGGAAGAAAAATATTATTATTGATGTAAGATCATAAAAATTAAGTTGAAGATCAGAATAAAAACAACATCATTTTTTTGCACAATGCGACTGCAATTAAAAATACAAAATGTTTAAAATGTTACGTTTATAAATGGTAAAAGTAGTAATTTAAAAAGAAAAGTACAATAAAAAAGATTGAAAAACAGCTGTTGGCTATGAGCTTTGATGCATTCACTAAAAGCAGTTCATTTTGCAGGTATTCATGGAAGGAAACATCACATTTCAAGATCCGGTTTCATGAATACATGTGTTGTGGTGAGACAGACACTATTGATTCCGTGTCAATCAGTTCTGTTTTACAGGCCATGGCACAACAAACTAATCAAAACAGATTTTTTTTTTAAGCAATTATCAAATGTCAGACAAAAAAAAGTCAAGAAATTTGAATAATTGTATCTTTAAATATAAAAAAGAAATACCGATATTATATGAAGGAATGTGAGTTTTTTTTTACGCAGGCAGCTTTTCCCCTCCAACTTTGGGATCCTGTAGACCAATGAGACAATCAAAATGAGAGACACACTGGGTTATTTAATACCCTTCAGATGACATTTGATGTGGTAATGTGTGTTTTTGCTATTTTGTCAAATTCAATCAACCAAACAGTAGTAATTTTACATGACATGATTAAAATGATAAATTACTGGCTAATTCCTTCATAAAGTAGAAACAATTATGTATATCATTCAATGATGCATAGTGTCAATATAAACCATATCATCAAAACACCATAATCACCTCTCATAGTTCTGTTACACAACAGATCGTGTCAAGCCTCCACGTTGCTCACTTCTGACCATCAGGCTCCAGGTAATCCTCGTCATCATGGATCGCCAGGCATTTGGGCTTGGGTCTCTCATGGACCTCTGCAATCTCCTCTCTGGTCTCAGCTGGCGTGATCATTGACACCACATCATCATAGCTCTCCTGTTGATCTTCCTCCACCTCGTAGGTAGCATGTTCTGTAAAAAATGTGGTACAGAGCAACACATTAAAATACTATAATCTAAGCTATTTAGCAGCCGCTTTGTATCCAAAGCGACTTGTAGTCATGCATGCATACATTTTTCTTATGTGTGACCTCAGTGGGAAACAATCCCAAGACCGTCAGTGTTGTAAGCACCATTCTCTACCGACGGAGCCACACAGGACCAAAGACACAACACATTCATGTATGCATGTATGTAACTGAGCTGGACCTTTATATTACCGTGGGTAGCAGAAGGTCCAGCACCTGGGCCTGGGCTACTGGTTCCATCTTCTCCACTGGATGCTGGTTGAGCTGGGACATTCTCCTCCTCAGCAATGTCATCATAAGACAGGGACGACGCAGTACTTTGCCGACCATTCTCTTTGTCTCCGCCACTCTCTGATTCTGTAGGCACGGAGATACAGAGAGGGATGTGATGGTACAGCAACGCAGCACTTCAGGTTAACATTTTTAGCAAATGTATTACAAATAAAAAACTGAAATATCACATTGACATAAGTATTCAGACCCTTTACTCAGTACTTTGTTGAAGTACCTTTGGCAGCGATTACAGCATGGAGTCTTCTTGGGTATGACGCTACAAGCTTGGCACACCTGTATTTGGGGAGTTTCTGCCATTCTTCTCTGCAGATCCTCTCAAGTTATTTCAGGGTGGATGGGGAGAGTCGCTGCACAGCTATATTCAGGTCTCTGCAGAGATGTTCAATCGGGTTAAAGTCTGGGCTCTGGCTGGCTACTCAAGGACCTTCAGAGACTTGTCCCGAATCCACTCCTATGTTGTCTTGGATGTGTGCTTAGGGTCGTTGTCCTGTTGGAAGGTGAACCTTCGCCCCAGTCTGAGGTCCTCAGTGCTCTGTAACAGGTTTTCATCAAGGATCTCTCTGTACTTTGCTCCGTTCATCTTTCCCTCGATCCTGACTAGTCCCAGTCCCTGCCGCTGAAAAACATCCCCACAGCATGATGCTGCCACCACCATGCTTCACCGTAGGGATGGTGCCAGGTTTCCTCCAGACGTGACGCTTGGCATTCAGGCCAAAGAGTTCAAACTTGGTTTCATCAGACCAGAGAATCTTGTTTCTCATGGTCTGAGAGTCTTTAGGTGCCTTTTGGCAAACTCCAAGCCGGCTGTCATGTGACTTTTACTGAGGAGTGGCTTCCCTCTGTCCACTCTACCAAAGAGGCCTGATTGGTGGAGTGCTGCAGAGATGGTTGTCCTTCTGAAAGGTTCTCTCATCTCCACAGAGGAACGATAGAGCTCTGTCAGAGTCACCATCAGGTTCTTGTTCAACTCCCTGACCAAGGCCCTTCTCCCCCGATTGCTCAGTTTGGCCGGGCGGCCAGCTCTAGGAAGAGTCTTGGTGGTTCTAAACATATTCCATTTAAGAACAATGAAGGCCACAGTGTTCTTGGGGACCTTCAATGCTGCAGCAATGTTTTGGTACCCTTCCCCAGATCTGTGCCTCAACACAATCCTGTCTCAGAGACAATCCTCTACAGACAATTCCATTGACCTCATGGTTTGGTTTTTGCTCTGACATACACTGCCAACTGTGGGCCCTTATATATACAGGTGTGTGTCTTTCCAAATCATGTCCAATCAACTGGATTTACCACAGGTTGTAGAAACACCTCAAGGATGATCAATGGAAACAGGATACACCTGAGCTCAATTTTGTGTCTCATAGCAAAGGGTCTGAATACTTATAAATAAAGGTATTTCTGATTTTTAAGTTGAATAATTTTGCAAACATTTCTAAAAACCTGTTTTCGCTTTGTCATTATGTGTTATTGTGCGTAGATGATGATTTGAGGATTTTTTAGAACAAGGCTGTAACTTAACAAAATGTGAAGAAGTCAAGAAGTCTGAATACTTTCCAAAGGCACTGTATATCTGTCATTCGACAAGGTTCTCTCTCTGCTACACTAAGCACTGAATTTATATACTATATAATGTTTTGTTGATATTATATATATATACTATATAATGTTTTGTTGATATTATATATATATATATATATATATATATATATATATATATATATATATATGGACTCACCGTGGCTTTTCAAATTTCTCATTTCCATTGGTCCAAATAGTTCACTTCCGTTGGTTTCCACGTCCTCATAGTCTCCACTCTCAAAAGCAGACACTTTTCTCATTGAGAATCTCGCTGGATCCAGAATATTACACTAATTAAAACATGTTCAGTCTCTCCAAAGCATACATATTAAGAACATATATTTAAATGCATTCAAGTTGTTGTTTTCACATATTCCATAACATTTGATTCAATGTGTTGTTGTTTCTAGTTTAGACCATGTTGTCAAAGTACTCACTGAATGCCTTCTAGTGGTGGCTCAATTGTACAAATGCATTTGAAATGTGTTTAGGACATAGAGATAGATAGAGGACTCATCAAGAATATAACCTATTTTAGTATGGACATTGCCGTTGAGGGCTTCCACCATTTTAAAGTAGTCAACTGGGTGGGGATTCCTATAAATTGGGAGCAATCAGCCAATGAAGAAGAAGACAATTGAATACTTTAAAATTGAGATAGCCTCAATGGCGCTGCCATGCCGCCACAGACGCTATAATGGCAAAGATACAACGACGAGTCTTATATCTATGGTTAGGATCTATACCACTTTGGGGATAATTTCCTAATTGTGACAAAACTACACAGATACACAAATTATTACAAATGTGTCCTTCAATTTGGCTATTTTACTGTAAGTGGCTTTAGTTGGTAAATCGCTACAGTCTTATTATCAGCCGTTGAAATTGCACTTACACTTGAACCTGGTTACAAATCGTCTTCGCATGAAGAGACAGAGGGCAACGACCATGACCAGAGACAACAGTCCGAGGGAAAGACCAACATACCTGTTGATGGGGATCGGTGGAATGGGCACTTTGATTGGATAACCTGAAATCATATTACGTGATTGGGGAGAAATATTGTAATTTAAGACATAGACTGTACACATTTTGTCCATCGAAGATTTTAGAGAAAGAGTGTTTTGAGTTTTACTAAGATGGCAAAAGCAATTCTGAAAAATGAGAGAAATATTTTGCCCTTCTATAGCTAGTTAGAGCTCCAGAGTCAGCAACATATCTGAAAACAAGGTTACCTCCTACATCGCGCTATAGCTACTTACAACCTGAAACATTGGAAATGAGCACTTTGAACAACTAATGGTGGTGTGGTCATTGCAGTACCTTCACAGTAGATTACACCAGGTGTTTTACATTCATTCTTCTTGATGACGCAGTGCTGTAAATTGCGATTCTCATTGGAACATTTGAGAGATGTCTCTGGTATTATTTTTCCTTCTTTTTCCTCTTCTGACTGTTCAATCTGATCCGGTTGGAGAGTTTGAGGAATGCCACATCCTAGCTCTTTGCAAAGTAATCGACCTTGTGAGAACAAATTCGGTAGACATACCGACTCCCAGGTGCCTCGATACAATACCTTAATGTTCCCTCCACATTTCTGAGTTGAATTGAATTTCACACCACCTGAAAAATAAATTATAAAGCTACACAATTTACTGCACTGCTAACCTCTGTTATGGAAACATCACTACTGCATTAATGACACCATTAGTTATCGCTTGTCATCTACACGTCTTCAAAGTTAATATTGAACTCTTACCTGCACAGGACACAGAAACCAATCCTCTACCACACCTTCCTCTTTTTGTTTTGCACTGTCCGAGATAGGACTCCGATCCAATGCAGCTGACGAAATGTGCATCACCTCGACTTCCTTTGTCGATTTCTTCGAATGAGATGCTGTTGCTACACTGCTGCTCTTGACATACTATTTTGGAGTGACTCTCACTCCAGTTATCATAACACACTGGCAAGTTATTTAGCATCACCTTCCCAGAGCAGTTACCTGTTTCCCCCAGGCTTGCTGTGAGATTATCTATGGGGAAACATAGGTGTAAGAACATATAGGAGCCTCAGTCCTTCAGCAGTAACATCACTAATCTTGGCAACTTAAATACCACAACATTTATATGGTATTATAAACTGGGTGGTTCAAGCCCTGAATGCTGATTGGCTGACAGCCGTGGTATATCAGACCATACTATGACAAAATATGTATTTTTGCTGCTCTAATTAAGTTGGTAACCAGTTTATAATAGCAATAAGGCACCTCAGGGGTTTGTGTTATATGGCCAGTATACCACGGCTAAGGGTTTTGTACAGGCACTCCTCGATGCGTCGTGCCTAAGAACAGCCTTTAGCTGTGGTATATTGGCCATATACCGCACCCCCTTCGGGCCTTATTGCTTAAATATACAGTACATTCAGGAATATATTAGGTACGTCCCAATAATATCTCCCTACTTCATGTTGGAAGTTTCATGATTTTCCTTTCAAATCAGTGAAGGGGAGTGAACAAGTGCACACTTTGGAATGAAGGGGAGATATTTGGGACATCGCCCCTGTGTTCATAGATATAGGGTGTCACGTGGGGCCTAAGGCTCATTGTGTATATGTTTCTACAGTGACTAATGTTGTCATTTTGGAATAAAGATATGCACAGGCAAAAATCACACCATTATCAGTGAGAGTATTTGGAATTATTTGTCTTGTACAATTATTTGATCAGTATCTTACCTTGGCACTGTAAGTAGATCGACTGGTTTAGAGAGGGCCTGTCGTTTAGTTCACAGTCCCAGATGCTGTTTCTCTCCCCTTTACAGCTGTACTTCTTCCCCCACAAAAGATCATGACAATCTGCCTTTTCCTTAGCAGTATGTTTTATGTAGGCTCCACAGCCCAAGTCTTTGCACAAAACCTTGCTCTCTGTCTCAGTCCAACCATCGCTGCTGACAGCCCGACTGTCTGCTTCACTGTACACAAACGCGTACCCTTCACAAGTCCCGTTCCCTAGCTTCAACATCATTCTCCTCCATTCTGTGAAATAACACAAGGCACAGTGAAGGTTGGGCCAAGTTAAACACAGCAAAGCATGTGCAGCAGGTAGCCTAGCAGTTAAGAGCATTGGGCCAGTAACTGAAAGGTTGCTGGTTCAAATCCTAGAGCTGACTAGTTGAAAAATCTGTGGATTTGCCCTTGAGCAAGATACTTGATCCAAATTGCTCTGCATAAGTGTATCTGCTAAATGACTAAACTGCAAAGATAAGTGAGGAAACCCTCAGGCAAATACAGTTTTAAGAATGCAAGGGCCCCAAACTATACTTTTTACAAAAGACAAACTAGTTATTTTGTACATAATGACTTTCATATGGAGATTGTAAATAGTAAAAAAAAGTATAGCTATTATTGTAAACTTTCTACAATATATTGTCTTATTTTGACTCCGGTGTTGAAAACATAGAAACAAACAAAATACCAGAGCATTGGAGACCACCGAGGGCACATTGTTGGTTGTTGGTCTTAGTAACTGTAACTGTGCACTCTGCTGAAGAATTGCTGTTTGCACTACAGGTGAGGCCTGACACAACAGCCCCACTGTTTGCAGATGAAGGGCCAAAGAACGAGAGAGGTTTGACACCATGTCCACAACCCTGCTCTCGGCAGATAGTGTTTTGGACATCTTTGTTGTTGAGGGCAGTCTTACAGACAGGGCTCCAATTTCCTTGGTAGAACACCTGTACGTTACCCGAGCATCTCTCTCTATGCTCCATTAGCCTGGCCTTGACACTTCCTGCATTGGAATAATGACATCAATTTTTTTTAAACAATCATGCATTAGCAAAATATTTCGAGAATAAAATGACAAAAATATGGATTTAATGGAAAACAGGGACTGTTACATGATAATACCTGAGCAAACAACATAGGCTGGCTTGTCCTTACAGTAAGACTGGTCAACGTTTTTGACCATGTTGCACTGACTGATGTTAGTTGTCTGCTGGGTTCTGTGCACACTGCTGATGGTGATTTTGTCTAAAGCTGATTGTGATTTTCTCAGGTAGGACAGAGGATAGATGGCTGATCCACAATCCAAGTCTTTACACAACATGTCAGACTTCTTATCCGTCCAGGCATCCTCACAAACACCTCCACACGCTCCGTCGAGGCACACCTCCACCTTTCCCCAGCATTCTCCCTCGTCTTTAGTGTGAACTTTCAGGCGTACTGTTTTACTACCTTTCAGGGCAAAGCCCGAGATAAGGAGGAACACCATGAAGACCTACTATTAGTATTATTATCAAATTATTACCATCACCTTTTATCATCATATACAGTTATTCTCCTTTGAAAAATAAAAGAATCAACCATTATGAATAAAGAGAGAGAGAGAGAGGAATGGGATGGAATGGGATGGAATGGAATGGAATGGGATGGAATGGGATGGAATGGAATGGGATGGAATGGGATGGAATGGAATGGAATGGAATGGAATGGAATGGAATGGGATGTCAAATGTTTTTGTCAATAGAATGCTGTGTACCTGAGCAGACGACAGAGACTATACTGTGGTTTGACAGATGCTCACTCCGCTCGCAGTCAAAAAGGGATTTTTTCCTTTCCAGGCAGTTGTAAGAGTATTTCCACAAATCAGTGGTTCCACTAGTGGATTCAAAGGTAAATGAGGTAGCATCCCCACAGTCCATCTGTTGACACACCACCATGGCAGTTTGACGATCAAAAGTGGCATTAGACCCAGACAGCCAGTAAGTCTTCCCAGCTTGCTCTATGCCCACCTCGCCAGAGCAGTCCCCCGTCAGAAACACCACCGCATGCTCTAAACAATCAGAAGAGAGGCAGGGGGAAAGTTACACCAGTCAGTAAAACACATGTAATCCTAAACAAACCATATTCAACTGCAGTATCAAAGCAGAAAATAGTTATATTTGGGTAAAAGTGTACCTTTGATTAAAACAAACTTGCCATAACAAACTGTAAAGTTTAATATGCACAAAAAGGAAAAAAACAGATACCTTGGCAGATTAACATCTTGTTTGTATCCTGTTGTTGTGGCTGTTTCTTGGTTGACTTGATACAGTTAGAGATAGATTTAGAGTTACTATTACAGATCACCTCATTGTTCAATACTTGACTTGTTCCTTGAATGAAGGAATCAGTATTAGCCAAAGCATCACCACAACTCATTTGATTGCAAATCACTTTGGAGTTTTCCTTCTTCCAGTTGCTTTCACGGACGCTCTTCCACACCCCTTCATGCTGAATCTCTACTCTTCCAGCACACCTCCCAGGGCCATCTGACAAACGCACTTTCACACTACCTGGAGAACAATGTCAGGGGAAAAGAGTATGAAAAACGGTTTATATTATTCCAAGTATTAATAAACCTACAATTTAGCACATTACAAAATGCGAAAATTATAAGCCAATGAGAAAGAAGATAAAGGCGGCACACTGCTCTTGCTAGTATCACTGCTCCTAGAGGGCCTTGAGGCCGATACGTCAAGCTGAATAAAGAGCAGTGATACTAGCAAGAGCAGTGTGCGTCCTTCTTCTTTTCTCATCTTATTCGGCTGTTACCATGCACCTGCTACTAAGATAGCTCAGATGTGCCTTTTGAAGATTAGAAACCAAAATTCTACTTTTTTAGATATAGCATTTTAAATGAACAAAACAGTGGTAATAGTTTTCCACATATTTTTCATGTTGTTGTAATTCTATAAACAATGCTGAAAACAATCCAACTGCTCTCACGTTTTCTGTGTTGTGTAATGTATAGTACCTGAGCAGATGACACTGGCTTTCCTGCATGAGGTTGGGTTCTTATAGTGCATGGCCAGACAGTGCCACAGTGAAGCCTCAGAGTCTTTGCAATCTACTAGGTCATGCTTTCCATCTTTCTGGATTTTACTCCCAGAGCCGACTAACACAACCTCTCCACAACCCAACTCTCGGCACACGACTCGTCCATCCTTCTCATCCCAATTAGTAGAACACACAGCCTCCAGGGTGCCAGAGTGGTTGAAGTGTACTGACCCAAAACAATGATTGACATTCTGGCTTTGGTCATCTTTCAACAGGGATATGTTGACTTTGTCTGAAACACATTGAACAATAATTCTCAAAAACTTCTAGAAAGATATTCTTTTCTTTTTCCCCCATGCACAACAAACAGAAACATGCAGCATTTGGTCATCAAATAAATTAAATACATACACTAAATAAGTTTAACTCTGATAGCCTTTTCCCTTTTTAAAATGTCCTATTTAAAGCTTTGCTCGTGATTCAAAACCTTAGAACATTTGTGATTTTTGCACATTTTTGCAGACACTGTAGCGCTGTCTCAAAGAATGAAAATTTGACCCCTTAGAGAGCTTTACCTGTACAATCCAGTGAGATGTTTTTGGAACTGTCACAGACCATGTTTTCCTGACTGTGACTTTTGCCACACCGCATGTGTGAACACAGATCATCACTTGATTTGTTCAGCTTGTATTGGCTTTGGCATACAGGTTTCCAAACACCTTCATCCTCTTCCACTTCCAACTGTCCAGAACAGACATTGCTTCCACCTTGTAAACGAAAGTTGTGATGATCTGTTGGACATAAATCATACATTTTTTTTTGTAATTACACTTACAAAGGTAACAGTAAACGTTCCACTTTTATAAAATTAGTTGACATAGACAGTATATGTTGTTAAATTAGTCTTATCAGAAGGTGATCATAGTGCACAGGCAGATATCGGAACTTTGATACATTGACATTTGACTCATTTAGCAGATGCTCTTATCCAGAGTGACTTACAATCAGTTAGTGCATTCATCTTCAGATATCTAGGTGGGACAACCACATATCACAGTCACAGTATAAGAATATTTTGAAGATAAATGCACAATGCGGAGGACGAGAGGACTGGGATTAACGATCAATAGGAGTTGGTTTTCAGTTCAACATCTGTTTAGAATCTGTGTGCTGTCAGTCCTGAGAGCCACGTGTGCTACATTCTGTACATTGAGTCTGTACATTGAGTCTGGGGCAGGATACTTGGTATTTGGCCATTGGCCAATTGTCCTGCAAGGACATCTCATTGGTCAACCCCAGACTAGGGTGGAGGGTTATAAATGGCATCCTGTTCCTTTGTTGGGTGGAGAAAAGCTCAGGACAGGGAGATTGACCATCTACCTCCCAGCATAACATATTGATTTGTCCTTCTCAAATAAACCTATTTTTCTCCCCCTCATTTGCTTTGGAGTTTGTGTTATTGAAGAATAAATTGCCAACAACAGTAAGTACACTTTTCCTCAATAAAGTAGTTATCAGAGTCAAAGCTAGAAATTAGGGGGGTGGAGGGGAATCAAGTGCAAGTGTTGGTTCAGGACACCAGAGGTGGCAAAACAAAGTGCTAGGGTTGGGGTGTAAGGTTGGAGCATAGCCTAAAGGTAGGGGGCAGTTCCCCTTGCTGCTCTGTAGGCAAGCACCATGGTCTTGTAGTTGATGTGACCTTCGACTGGACTTTAGCCAACTAGCTACAATTCGTAACATATCATGCGTTTGGTAAATTCGTACCATATAATACAAATTGTAATACGTAACATATCATACGAAATGGGTGACGGATATCCACAAATTAATACATACCGTACGAAACGTAAGATATCAGACTAAACGGAGTGTCACGGATTTTACGTACAGAATAATACGAAATGCTGTGAGACCAGGTTGTTCCACTAAGACCTCCACTAACTTTAACTACTCAGTGGGCATAGAACTGCAAAACCTTATGAATGTAACCCCAAAAGTGAATGGTGAAATCTGCAAACAGTTAGACACTAAAGCACCTTAATGCATCACATATACAGTGTAAGAATTATATGAAACTATTGAGATTAGAAGATAGTGGTTGTAAGATCAATGACTGTTAGCAGTGAATGTGGTGAGGTGAATATGAAATACTTGCCTGAGCAAATCACGGAGACAGGTTCTGTACATACCACTTTAGGACTGGTTATACATTGCCAGATATGTTTCTGATGCTCTGTGTTGCTGCAATGTGTAGGTTTGAGGACCACATGATTCTCAATTTGTGAGAACATTCTGGCTGATGGGAGACCTTTAGATTGGCCACATTTGAGATGTTCACACACAATATCAGCCTGCTTTTTATCTGAGCCAGAGGTAAAGAACAGACATGTGTTACGACCCAAGGGTGAAATTGTGCTGTAGATATTGGGGAAGATGAACAGTAGATGAGGGTCCTGGGTATCTCCCCGGAATTGGTTTTGACAATTTAAAACACATTTTCTGCAATTATGCAAATGCACCTAACCCCCAAAAAATAAAATACAATTTTGCCTATTGTTTTCACTGCTCACACAGTCTAGCCATACTTCTTGAAATACATTTTTATAAAATAAAGAATAAATATCTTCAAAGGAAACATCCTGGATAATTGACACATTTGTAGTTTTGCTATTCACTACCTAAAACAAAATGTGGATAGTGATTGCTTGCACAACCTAATTAAGCATATAAAGTAAGTTCTAATGAAAGTTAATTGTTATCAAATGATATAAAGTATAATTAGATTGTATATTAACAAAAAATGTCATGGGTCCCAAATTGTAAAGTAATTTATAATAACACAAGATCATTATTATTATTATATTATATTATTATCAGCCTAAAAACGATGAATGAATATTTCACCCATGAGAATGGTAAAACTAAAAGTAAAAAGTATAGTATGTATTGCTACCATTAGAAATGAAGTCAACAAGACGTAGCTCTTACCCCATTTCGGATTACAAAAGTAGCCCGTTTCTTTGGCCTTCCCCATTGACATTTTTTTGTACCTGAGAGTTCCAGCACATCTAAACCCAGGCAAACTCTCAAGCTCAAGCTGAATCTTATCTGGTGATTTAAAAAAATGACTTGTGAGGCTCAAAATGTAATTCAAATGCATAATTTTGTGTTTAACTTATGGAATTAAATAATGCAAATACAACACAAAATAAAATCAATATTTTCAATATTCGAGTTGACAATCAGATGATGTAAAAAGTCATTTTGCTAAATATCAAAGTTAGTAGCACAACTTTTTTAATATCGGTATTTGGTATACCATATAGGCCTTGTGACACAGAAAATATTGAGGAGTCAGTATTAGCCAACAATTAACATAAGTAAATTACCAAACAGCCGAAGAACAACAAGATAGGTGGAGGAAAGGGGAAGAAAGAATGTCTGTCAATGTAGTAAAATATCCCACCTGATAGAGTTACCAAAATACACAACTGAATATGTAAATAACTCAAAAGAAGACTTACCCGAACATGTGATTTTTTTGACTGTATCTTTGGTATTAGAGCTTCTGTTCCACCCAGGAAACATGCAGTCCCATAGATACACCTCGTTTCCATTGCATTCCACCTCGTTCATCCATGTGATAGACCTAACCTTCTTCAACAGAATGTCTTTAGAGCTTATGGATGTCCCACAGCCGATGCTCTTGCAGATGACCTTCTCATTATTCAGCTGCCATTTCTGGTCACCAACAATACCCCATTTCCCATCATGGAAGACTTCAACATAGCCCTCACATGGACCATCCCCACCCTGCAGGATCAACCTGTCTTCCACTGCACAGTAAAATAGATATTATACTAACAACCAGACCTATGGTTTCAATACATGTGTAGATTATATTTGATTTAAATACTCATTTTCTGTGTATTTGAGTATGTTTTAATAATGAGGCCCAAATCAACTACTTCTATTGGAAGTATTTGAAGATATTTTGCAATATTATTTGAAAGTGTTTTCAAATACTTATTTCAAATACTATTTTCAAAAACCTAGGTTAAATGGTTAGGGATGTATTTGAATCTTTTGTCTGCCAATGCTTTTCAAGTCTATTTCCAAAGTGAATTCCAATATTCAACTACTTGTCTCTTAGAATAAACATCTGAATACTTACTTTGAAATGTATTTTAAAGTAATTGATATATTTGAACCCAGGTCTGCTATTAGGTTACTGTAAATGGGAAATCTTAATTTACTAGCTATTTAACCAAAAAATGTTAGCCCCAATTTCTGAATGTGGTAGAAATATGGTACAATGTTCATAATCTGATATGATAGAGGAATATACTCTGTTTGGCTCTGCAGCAGGTATTTGGTATTGTTATTCTTCACAAGACAAAATAGCTTGTTTGATTGCTTGTTAAAAGCATCAAGAACAGGTTAAGATTAGACAACAACAACAAAATAAGCTTTTAAACCAAAATCCAGGACAATAATTGTATAATTATTAATAACATACATTTAAAAATCATACAAAATAATTGATTTACTCATTTAGAACAATGCCTAATGCAGACACATCTGTATGATCTATAATTAACAATTACATTGTAGGCCTATGAAGGGATATTGTATGTATTGTTGGACAATTTACTTCCAGTGTTAACATCTTACAGAAATAATTCAGCTATGGCTAAATATATTGTCACTCTTGCACTTTTCTTAAATAATTCAATTAATTTTTCTAAAATAAGTTGACATTGTGTCAAGAACAGCAACGCTACTGGGTTTTTCCCGCTCAACAGTTTGCCGTCGTGTGTTTCAAGAATGTCCCACCACCCAAACAACATCCAGCCAACTTGATACAACTGTGGAAAACAATGGAGTCAACGTGGGCCAGCATCCCTGTGGAACGCGTTTGACACCTTGTAGAGCCCATGCCCCGACGAATTGAGGCTGTTCTGAGGGCAAAAAGGGTGCAACTCAAAATTAGGAAAGTGATCCTAATATTTTGTACACTCACTGTATGTAGAACCTAGTGTTGTGCCGGAGATATTGAAAATGAGGTTGAAAAGCGGTGAAAATGACCCTAGAGAGATAGGCTTCAAATAGGCTATTGAGAAGGCTCATTATGTTTAACCAATAATAATGCACTAAATCACAGACTAGGCACATCATGACACACATTGAGGTGAAACATTTCAGACAGTAGCCTAGTCGCAAAATATAACTCAATTGATTGAACGTTACATGTATTTCAATATGATTGAACTAGCCTATATAGGCCCATATAGCCTACGTATCTTTTCATGCCTTCATCTCGATTTTTCACTTGAAGCATAATTTTATCCTTCACTTATTTGTAACAATTGCAAATACTTTGTCAACTTTGTAATTGTAGTCAACTTTGTAATTGTAGTCAACTTTGTTCTGAAATGATCGGCAGTCACAGTCACACAGACAGCATAAACATCTGGATTCTATGTTTAGCGGAGATCTTCTGAAAATAAAGTGATGCAGAAGGGCAAAAACAGTATCTAACGATGCCCCCCTGGCCGCTCTACGAATGGTCTGGAGCACTAGTAGATGTGTAAAGGTTTTTAAGAACCATGTTACTAACGAAGGCTTTGGGAAACACCTTGGCTACGAAAAAGACATCGTAAGAAGGTTCTAACGATGATCTTATTAACATTACGAATGCTCTGGGAAACGAGGCCCTGAACTTAACACATTGGCCACTCCAGAACAGTCCAGCGTTTCTTCTTGAACTGTTTCTTCTTGAACCCTTCCAGGGTGCGTTTTGACGTGTGTTTGGTGTCATTGTCCTGCTGGAAGACCCACAGCCTTGTATGGAGACCCAGTTTTTGGACACTGTGATGAACATTTGATTTCAAAACACCTTGATAGTCTGTAGATTTCATGAGGTCTTGCACACATTCAAGGTCCCCAGTAGCAGAGGCAGAAAAGCAGCCCCACAGCCTTATCGAAACTCCCCCATGTTTGCTTGTCGGGAGGGTGTTCTTTTCTTTGAATTCTTCATTTGGTCGTCAGTAAACATAGAGCTGATTTGTATTGCCAAAGAGCTCTGATTTTGTTTCATCTGTCCACATAAAATTAAGGCTTGTTAATGTGAATTCAGTTGGGGTTTCTTGTGTCTCTTTCAGAATTGGGGTATTCCTATGTAAACCAACTTAATGGAGCATTCCAGGAAAATAACACCCTCCCTTACAATCAAACGTGGAGGAGGTTTGATAATGCTGTGTGGTTGCTTTGCTGCCTCTGGTACCGGGGGCAAGGCATCATGAAATCAGCAGATTATCAAGGTGTTTTGGAGTCCAATGTTTAACACAGTGTCCAAAAACTGGGTCTCCGTCAAAGGTTGTGGGTCTTCCAGCAGGACAATGACCCCAAGCACACATCATAAAGCACCCAAGAATGGTTAAAAAAATAAACGCTGTTCTAGAGTGGCCAGCATTGAGTCCAGATCTGAATCCCTGTTCTGAAAAGAGCAGTTGGTGGAATGCACCCCTCAAATATTGCAGAATTGGAGCAGTTTGCAGCTGAAGAGTGGGCCAAAGTTCCAGCAGATCGGTGCAGCAAGTTCATTGATGGCTACAAGTAGTGTTTGTCAGTAGTTATCATGGCCATACAACCAAGTATTAGTTTTCTCAATTAATAAAAAAAAAATTAACTTAAGTTTTAAAACAACTAAAATTGTTCTGCAATGTTGAACATTCAGCAACAATGTTTTTTTCAATTTCAACTGAATTTAGAGGAAATAGGAAATTGTTTAAGAAAGGTGCAAGGGTACCAATATATTTGTCCGGAACTGTAAATGCATGGAGGAAAATTGTTTCAGTTATTTATATTATCTATAACGCACTCCAAGAAGGCTACATATCCCTTAAATAAAGTACATTTCCTATCCTATTGACTTCCATTATTAATCCAAGTTTCTACTTGCCTTGAGTGGAGGACAGGTGTGGGGATGATGCATACCAGAGCAGTAGGAGGAACCACATAGTCACAACAGAACAGAGAGAATGAGGCAGAGAAAAACTACCTTGGTTTATAAGGAAGGGTTGCATTTCCTTAAACTATAAATACAGGTCATCTTTGTCACCACACCTTGAAAACGCCATACAATGTAGCTCCAATAATCCCACTATTTATTACATTACTGTATTCTGAGTTCAAGAAATTACACACTTTGATAAAGCTATATTATATTTGACAGAATAATTTTAAATTGACAAATAAAGTGACATTTTACTGTAGGTGTCCATTGTAAATGAAGAGGCCTTGCATATTGACAAAAAGTAGTCATCCACACTTAGATAAACCATGGTTTTCTTGTGGTCATTTGAATCAGTATTTCATGATAGTAAGATGTAGTTTAGTAGGGTTGATATATTTACAGTAAATGTACATGCATTATTGTCACAGAGTGCTTACAACTGTAAAAATAACTACAAGAGTAGAGGTTATTATCAAGTTTCATACGTCTTAAGAAAAATAATGACATGTGAAAACCCGATATGAACACCAAATGAAACTAATATTAGCCTAAATTACGGTAAACACACACTTCTTGTAACCAATAGAGCGGCAGGAAGCCTGACGGTTAGAGAATTGGGCCAGTAACTGAAAGGTTGCTGCGTTTGAATACCCGAGCCGACAAAAGTGTAAAAACTGTTTAATGTGCCTTTGAGCAAGAAACGTAACCATCATTTTCTCCGGAGGCGCTGTATTACTACGGCTGAACCTGTAAAACAACACATTTCATTGCACCTATTTGGTGTATGTGACAATAAAACATTATTATATATTTTTTTTTTTACATGTAAGGTATCATATGCCATATTTCAACATAAATGAGTTTAACTTGAACAACTATGTTTTTCATGAGCAAACAAAATCATCTGAGACCCTCAGCTAGATGTCATCATGTTAGGCTGTGGCTGTGGCTGAGATAAGAGAAATGCCAGCTAAGTGGAAAGGTTGAGTGTTCTGTGGTTTTGTGGTCTGTCTGCTTACTGAGGGAGATGCAGTTATCTTCTACCATCTCAGAAGAGGAAAGGGTAGGGACACTTTTATTAAGCTCATCATCTTTAGCAGAGGCATTTTCATTCGTACACACAGTTCTTCTACATGTGTAGACGGGGAAATTCTCCATCTCCAAAGAGGACACCTCATCAGACTATGAGGAGGCCTATCAGTCATCCAAGTCTACCTTTTTTTGTGGCAAATATTTAAACATATTTTGTCATTTTTTTGTGGGGGTGGGCGGGGGGTTAATGTTACAATATTTAAATGACCCTCAATCCATATTCTCTTCATATATTTTCAATTCATTATTTCCCACAGAACATAATGAATAGAATACAGACTGATACCTAGTCAGTTGCAAAACTGAATGCGTCTTCTGCATTTAACCCAACCTGAATCAGAGAGGTGCGGGGAGCTGCCTTAATCGACGTCCGCTGCACCCTGGGAGCAGTTGTTGTTGGTGTTAACTGCCTTGCTCAAGGGCAGAACGGCATATTTTTCCACCTTGCCGTCTCAGGGATTCAAACCTACAACCTTCCGGTTACTGAACTAACCCTCTGAACCGCTAGGCTACCTGCTGTACATAACTAAAATGTATTGATCATTTTGATCATATTATAAAGTTGAAGTAATAACACATTTTTAAAAAAGAAGGGGCCTCCACCACCAACCTCCCATCACATTCACCAAACCCCACCCAGCCAACATGCCTCCACCCCAACCTCCCATCACATTCACACAACCCCACCCAGCCAACATGCCTCCACCCCAACCTCCCATCCCATTCACACCCCAACCCCCTCCCAGCCAACATGCCTCCACCCCCAAACCCCCATCCCATTCACACAACCCCACCCAGCCAACATGCCTCCACCCCAACCTCCCATCACATTCACACAACCCCACCCAGCCAACATGCCTCCACCCCCAAACCCCCATCCCATTCACCCCCCCACCCAGCCAACATGCCAACATGCCTCCACCCCCAAACCCCCATCCCATTCACACAACCCCACCCAGCCAACATGCCTCCACCCCCAAACCCCCATCCCATTCACACAACCCCACCCAGCCAACATGCCTCCACCCCCAAACCCCCATCCATTCATTCCACCCCCAAACCCCCAACCCCCCCACCCAGCCAACATGCCTCCACCCCCAACCCCCCATCCCATTCACACAACCCCACCCAGCCAACATGCCTCCACCCCAAACCCCCATCCCATTCACACAACCCCACCCAGCCAACATGACTCCACCCCAACCTCCCATCCCATTCACACAACTCCACCCAGCCAACATGCCTCCACCCCAACCCCCCATCCCATTCACACAACTCCACCCAGCCAACATGCCTCCACCCCCAACCTCCAATCCCATTCACCAAACCCCACCCAGCCAACATGCCTCCACCCCCAAAATCCCATCCCATTCACCAAACCCCACCCAGCCAACATGCCACCACCCCAACCTCCCATCCCATCCCAATGTTTCTACCCTTCGCAACCCACCTATAAACTATAAACAACCCACCTATAAACTGTGGATGTATTTCAAGGTCTACCTTCAAACTCGGTGCCTCTTTGCTTGACATCATGGGAAAATCAAAAGAAATCAGCCAAGACCTCAGAAAAAAATGTAGACCTCCACAAGTCTGGTTCATCCTTGGGAGCAATTTCCAAACGCCTGAAGGTACCACGTTCATCTGTACAAACAATAGTATGCATGTAGAAACACCATGGGACCACGCAGCCGTCATACCGCTCAGGAAGGAGACTCGTACTGTCTCCTAGAGATGAACGTACTTTGGTGCGAAAAGTGCAAATCAATCCCAGAACAACAGCAAAGGACCTTGTGAAGATGCTGGAGGAAACAGGTACAAAAGTATTTATATCCACAGTAAAATGAGTCCTATTTCGACATAACCTGAAAGGCCACTCAGCAAGGAAGAAGCCACTGCTCCAAAACTGGCATAAAAAAAGTCAGACTACGGTTTGCAACTGCACATGGGGACAAAGATCGTACTTTTTGGAGAAATGTCCTCTGGTCTGATGAAACAAAAATGTAACTGTTTGGCCATAATGACCATCATTATGTTTGGAGGAAAAAATGGGAGGCTTGCAAGCCAAAGAACACCATCCCAACCGTGAAGAACAGGGGTGGCAGCCTCATGTTGTAGAGGTGCTTTGCTGCAGGAGGGACTGGTGCACTTCACAAAATAGATGGCATCATGAGAAAGGAAAAATTATGTGGATATATTGAAGCAACATCTCAAGACATCAGTCAGAAAGTTAAAGCTTGGTTGCAAATGGATCTCCCAAATGGACAATGACTCCAAGCATACTTCCAAAGTTGTGGCAAAATGATTTAAGGACAACAAAGTCAAGGTATTGGAGTGGCCATCACAAAGCCCTGACCTCAATCCTATAGAAAATTTGTGGGCAGAACTGAAGGAGCGTATGCGAGCAAAGGAGGTCTACAAACCCGACTCAGTTACACCAGCTCTGTCAGGAGGAATGGGCCAAAGTTCACCCAACTTGTTGTGGGAAGCTTGTGGAAGGCTACCTGAAAGATTTGACCCAAGTTAAACAATTTAAAGGCAATGCTACCAAATACTAATTGAGTGTATGTAAACTTCTGACCCAGTGGGAATGTAATGAAAGAAATAAAAGCTGAAATAAATCACTCTATACTATTATTCTGACATTTCACATTCTTAAAATGAAGTGGTGATCCTAACTGACCTAAAACAGGGAATTCTTTACAAGAATTAAATATAAGACATTTTGAAAAACTGAGTTTAAATGTCTTTGGCTAAGGTATATGTAAACTTTCGACTTCAACTGTATGTGTTGGGCTTTAGCTGAGATTATTCTTTACAGAGTCAAGTATATTTGTCCAGGCCTTAATTGTGAGGTGATTGCCATCAAAGAGCCAACATTTTTGTTTTTGTGGCAGGGCTGCCTGCCAGGGTACTTTTAAAGAAGCACTTAGTTATAAGCACAGATAAAATGCACTCTGAAACTCCCCCCTGTTGCAATATGACTGAGGATAATCATTGTATGCATCATGTTTATGTTAATTAATTATTTGCTTTGGATGTAACTTAGTAGCCAACATATGTTAAAGAAATGCTTGGATGTCTATCATAAAACTACTGTACTTGCAATGCTTGCTTTCATTTCACGAGAAAAACACATACCACAGAAACATCTCTACTAACAGAAACCACATCTTCCATCGTATTGAGCCGATGCATTGACTGTTTTTTTTCACATACTGTAGGTATTACATGTCCTTAAATTGAACTTGCAATTTAGATGAATTCTTAAATTATACTGTTTCTCCATCTCTTTCTTTGTTTGTTTTTGATTTATTTAATTGAAAAAGTTTAGGTGTAATACAAAGTATGTGGGTTTCTAAAACGGGCTATTGCATAGGACACCCCAGTAACCGTGGTGACAGTGAGGCCTAATGGTCTATTGTGATGCAATAAGAGTGAAGCCGTGAATACCATTCAGTCATTCTCTAGCTAGCTCTGGCAGCCAATGCCACAAATCATGTTAGTGATGTCATTTTAAACAGGTTTAGTGGCACTTCAAAGGTCAGTGACAATGTCAGGAAGATTAAGTCAGACTGACAGAAAGAGATGGACAGCATCACCGAATACAGGTCATATTATGGTTAGATCATCCAATCCAACTAATCATACAGTACTTGAGATTTTAACTGCAAGGTATTTATTCTGCATTATTTATGAAAACAGACTGTTATTAATTGTAATAAATGGAAAAAAAATAAAACCATTGGGATTATGTCATCTACTCGCAATGTTTCTTTATCCTGGTTCTGGGGAGACATTTTTAATTTAGAGTTGTGTTTCTTTATCCTGGTTCTGGGGAGACATTTCTAATTTAGAGTTGTGTTTCTTTATCCTGGTTCTGGGGAGACATTTCTAATTTAGAGTTGTGTTTCTTTATCCTGGTTCTGGGGAGAGATTTTTAATTTAGAGTTGTGTTTCTTTATCCTGGTTCTGGGGAGACATTTCTAATTTAGAGTTGTGTTTCTTTATCCTGGTTCTGGGGAGACATTTCTAATTTAGAGTTGTGTTTCTTTATTATCCTGGTTCTGGGGAGACATTTTTAATTTAGAGTTGTGTTTATTTATCCTGGTTCTGGGGACACAAAGGGGAGACATTTTTAATTTAGAGTTGTGTTTCTTTATCCTGGTTCTGGGGAGACATTTTTAATTTAGAGTTGTGTTTCTTTATCCTGGTTCTGGGGACACAAAGGAGAGACATTTTTAATTTAGAGTTGTGTTTCTTTATCCTGGTTCTGGGGACCTAAAGGGACAAACATTTTGTTTTTTTGCACAAGCACTACACACCTGATTCAAATAATCAAAGCTTGATGTTGAGTTGATCATTTGAATCAACTGTGTAGTGCTAGGACAAAAAAACAAAACGCGTGTCCCTTGAGGTCCCCAGGACCAGGATTAAGAAACAGGACTCTACCGTCATTTGAGCGTATGGTGAAAGGTGAAGATTTTATATCACACACTGTAGTGCCCCCTACTGGCGACTTATCAAATGTCACCATGAAGGGCATTATAGGTTAAAAAAAATGTATGTAAAATAAAAATATAAACATATCACCATCATTCAGGGGGAGAAACACTAGAACAAACAAACAACTTAATAGCAAAACCATTTTCTAAATTCTTCTTGCTTTATTTGTGGAATATAGAATACACACCTCTGTGCCTCTGGTCTCTTTCAGCCATCATCCTCCAGGGCCCTCAAACTCAACTCTGGACCTCCAAGTTATTTTCACTGCATTTTTTCATTGTTCTCCTCTAATCAGGGACTCCTTTAGAGCTGGGACACCAGGTGTGTACAGTTAATTATCAGGTAGAACAGAAATCTTGCAGTCGTCTCCAGACCTCGCAGGCTAAGAGTTCAATACCCCTGCTCTAGGGAATCAGTGTATCTCTATTGCCGGCATGAGTACTGGTGCCACCTTTGCTGAACCTACACATCCGCTCACTTGTCATTGGATCAGGTTTATGAGGAGCAGTATGAATAAGATTCTCATGGCTACTACACAACCTCCCACTCACTTGTCATTGGATCAGGTTTATGAGGAGCAGTATGGATAAGGTTCTCATGGCTACTACACAACCTCCCACTCACTTGTCATTGGATCAGGTTTATGAGGAGCAGTATGGATAAGGTTCTCATGGCTACTACACAACCTCCCACTCACTTGTCATTGGATCAGGTTTATGAGGAGCAGTATGAATAAGGTTCTCATGGCTACTACACAACCTCCCACTCACTTGTCATTGGATCAGGTTTATGAGGAGCAGTATGGATAAGGTTCTCATGGCTACTACACAACCTCCCACTCACTTGTCATTGGATCAGGTTTATGATGAGGAGCAGTATGAATAAGGTTCTCATGGCTACTACACAACCTTCCACTCACTTGTCATTGGATCAGGTTTATGAGGAGCAGTATGGATAAGGTTCTCATGGCTACTACACAACCTCCCACTCACTTGTCATTGGATCAGGTTTATGAGTTCTCATGGCTACTACACAACCTCCCACTCACTTGTCATTGGATCAGGTTTATGAGGAGCAGTATGGATAAGGTTCTCATGGCTACTACACAACCTCCCACTCACTTGTCATTGGATCAGGTTTATGAGGAGCAGTATGGATAAGGTTCTCATGGCTACTACACAACCTCCCACTCACTTGTCATTGGATCAGGTTTATGAGGAGCAGTATGGATAAGGTTCTCATGGCTACTACACAACCTTGGATCCACTCATATTGGATCAGGTTTATGAGGAGCAGTATGGATAAGGTTCTCATTACCCAGCTGTCATTGGATCAGGTTTATGAGGAGCAGTATGGATAAGGTTCTCATGGCTAAACAACCTCCCAACTTGTCATTGGATCAGGTTTATGAGGAGCTATGGATAAGGTTCTCATGGCTACTACACAACCTCCCACTCACTTGTCATTGGATCAGGTTTATGAGGAGCAGTATGGATAAGGTTCTCATGGCTACTACACAACCTCCCACTCACTTGTCATTGGATCAGATGAGGAAGTATGGATAAGGTTCTCATGGCATCCAACCTCCCACTCACTGTCATTGGACAGGTTTATGAGGAGCAGTATGGATAAGGTTCTCATGGCTACTACACAACCTCCCACTCACTTGTCATTGGATCAGGTTTATGATGAGCAGTATGAATAAGGTTCTCATGGCTACTACACACCACCTCCCACTCACTTGTCATTGGATCAGGTTTATGAGGAGCAGTATGAATAAGGTTCTCATGGCTACTACACAACCTACCACTCAAACACTTATTTTATTCCCACACCATCCATCCATATATATATATATATATATATATAGCATATGACACAACTTTACCCAGCTGTTATCTCTTCCATTAGTGTAAATAATGTGATTCATATAGCTATGTATGTTTGGAAATTAATGTTGGCAAATATGTGTGAGATGTCCATAACATAGCTGCAGATTGTACACCAGATAATGAGATGAGAAATCACCAAAGATTTTTGTCATCCATTACTGCACGTTACAGGTTGGCCGACACAAAACGCTGCTATCGCTTATTCAACTGACCTGGTATCGGCGATACTTAACCTAGACAATGACGGCCTACCCCCGCCAACAAACCTTCTTATCCAAACCCTACCTAACCTGACAATGCCGGCCTAAACCAAACCCTCCCCTAACCTAGACAATGCCGGCCTACCCCATCCAAACCCTCCCCTAACCTAGACAATGACGGCCTACCCCATCCAAACCCTCCCCTAACCTAGACAATGACGGCCTACCCCATCCAAACCCTCCCCTAACCTAGACAATGACGGCCTACCCCGGCCAAACCCTCCCCTAACCTAGACAATGACGGCCTACCCCGGCCAAACCCTCCCCTAACCTAGACAATGCCGGCCTACCCCATCCAAACCCTCCCCTAACCTAGACAATGACGGCCTACCCCGGCCAAACCCTCCCCTAACCTAGACAATGACGGCCTACCCCATCCAAACCCTCCCCTAACCTAGACAATGACGGCCTACCCCATCCAAACCCTCCCTAACCTAGACAATGACGGCCTATCACATCCAAACCCTCCCCTAACCTAGACAATGACGGCCTACCCCGGCCAAACCCTCCCCTAACCTAGACAATGCCGGCCACCCCATCCAAACCCTCCCTAACCTGACACTGACGGCCTACCTCATCCAAACCCTCCCTAACCTAGACAATGACGGCCTACCCCATCAAACCCTCCCTAACCTAGACAATGACGGCTACCCCATCCAAACCCTCCCCTAACCTAGACAATGCCGGCCTACCCCAGCCAAACCCTCCCCTAACCTAGACAATGACGGCCTACCCCGGCCAAACCCTCCCCTAACCTAGACAATGACGGCCTACCCCGGCCAAACCCTCCCCTAACCTAGACAATGACGGCCTACCCCATCCAAACCCTCCCTAACCTAGACAATGACGGCCTACCCCATCCAAACCCTCCCCTAACCTAGACAATGACGGCCTATCCCATCCAAACCCTCCCTAACCTAGACAATGACGGCCTACCCCGGCCAAACCCTCCCCTAACCTAGACAATGCCAGCCTACCCCATCCAAACCCTCCCTAATCTAGACAATGCCGCCTACCCCATCCAAACCCTCCCCTAACCTAGACAATGCCAGCCTACCCCATCCAAACCCTCCCCTAATCTAGACAATGCCGGCCTACCCCGGCCAAACCCTCCCTAACCTAGACAATGATGGCCTACCCCATCCAAACCCTCCCCTAACCTAGACAATGACGGCCTACCCCGACCAAACCCTCCCCTAACCTAGACAATGCCGGCCTACCCCATCCAAACCCTCCCCTAACCTAGACAATGACGGCCTACCCCGTCCAAACCCTCCCCTAACCTAGACAATGCCGGCCTACCCCGGCCAAACCCTCCCCTAACCTAGACAATGCCGGCCTACCCCGGCCAAACCCTCCCCTAACCTAGACAATGACGGCCTACCCCCGCCAAACCCTCCCCTAACCTAGACAATGCCGGCCTACCCCATCCAAACCCTCCCTAATCCTAGACAATGCCGGCCTACCCCGGCCAAACCTCCCCTAACCTAGACAATGCCGGTCTACCCCATCCAAACCCTCCCTAACCTAGACAATGACGGCCTACCCCATCCAAACCCTCCCCTTAACCTAGACAATGCCGGCATACCCCATCCAAACCCTCCCCTAACCTAGACAATGATGGCCTACCCCGGCCAAACCCTCCCCTAACCTAGACAATGCCGGCCTACCCCATCCAAACCCTCCCCTAACCTAGACAATGCCGGCCTACCCCGGCCAAACCCTCCCCTAACCTAGACAATGCCGGCCTACCCCATCCAAACCCTCCCCTAACCTAGACAATGACGGCCTACCCCATCCAAACCCTCCCCTAACCTAGACAATGCCGGCCTACCCCATCCAAACCCTCCCCTAACCTAGACAATGACGGCCTACCCCGGCCAAACCCTCCCCTAACCTAGACAATGACCCTCCCCTCCCTAACCTAGACAATGACGGCCTACCCCATCCAAACCCTCCCTAACCTAGACAATGACGGCCTACCCCATCCAAACCCTCCCTAACCTAGACAATGACGGCCTACCCCATCCAAACCCTCCCCTAACCTAGACAATGATGGCCTACCCATCCAAACCTCCCCTAACCTAGACAATGACGGCCTACCCCAACGCCAAACCCTCCCCTAACCTAGACAATGACGCCTACCCCATCCAAAACCTCCCTAACCTAGACAATGACGGCCTACCCCATCCAAACCCTCCCCTAACCTAGACAATGATGGCCTACCCCCACTCCAAACCCTCCCCTAACCTAGACAATGACGGCCTACCCGGCCAAACCCTCCCTAACCTAGACAATGCCGGCCTACCCCATCCAAACCCTCCCCTAACCTAGACAATGCCGGCCTACCCCGGCCAAACCCTCCCTAACCTAGACAATGCCGGCCTACCCCATCCAAACCCTCCCTAACCTAGACACTGAAGGCCTACCTCATCCAAACCCTCCCATAACCTAGACAATGCCTACCCCATCCAAACCCTCCCTAACCTAGACAATGACGGCCTACCCCAGCCAAACCCTCCCCCTAGACAATGACGACCCGGCCAAACCCTCCCTAACCTAGACAATGCCTACCCCATCCAAACCCTCCCTAACCTAGACAATGACGGCCTACCCCCAAACCTCCCCCTAACCTAGACAATGACCCTACCCCGGCCAAACCCTCCCCTAACCTAGACAATGCCGGCCTACCCCATCCAAACCCTCCCTAACCCCTAGACAATGACGGCCTACCCCCCAAACCCTCCCTAACCTAGACAATGACGGCCTACCCCATCCAAACCCTCCTAACCTAGACAATGCCGGCCTACCCATCAAACCCTCCCTAACCTAGACAATGCCGGCCTACCCCATCCAAACCCTCCCTAACCTAGACAATGCCGGCCTACCCCATAGGCCCTCCCCTAACCTAGACAATGCCGGCCTACCCCATACAAACCTCCTAACCTAGACAATGACGGCCTACCCCGGCCAAACCCTCCCCTAACCTAGACAATGCCGGCCTACCCCATCCAAACCCTCCCTAACCTAGACACCCCATCCAAACCCTCCCTAACCTAGACAATGATGGCCTACCCTGGCCAAACCCTCCCTAACCTAGACAATGACCCTACCCCATCCAAACCCTCCCCTAACCTAGACAATGACGGCCTACCCCATCCAAACCCTCCCTAACCTAGACAATGACGGCCTACCCCATCCAAACCCTCCCTAACCTAGACAATGACGGCCTACCGGCCACCCCTCCCCTAACCTAGACAATGCCAGCCTACCCCATCCAAACCCTCCCCTAATCTAGACAATGCCGGCCTACCCGGCCAAACCCTCCCTAACCTAGACAATGCCAGCCCCCATCCAAACCACTCCTAATCTAGACAATGCCGGCCTACCCCGAAGCCCTCCCTAACCTAGACAATGCCCTACCCCATCCAAACCCTCCCTAACCTAGACAATGATACCCCATAAACCCTCCCTAACCTAGACAATGCCGGCCTACCTCGGCCAAACCCTCCCTAACCTAGACAATGCCGGCCCCCATCCAAACCCATCCCTAACCTGGACAATGACCTGACCTACCCCAGGCCAAACTCCCCTAACCTGGACAATGACGGTCTACCCCATCCAAACCCTCCCCTAACCTAGACAATGCCGACCTACCCCATCCAAACCCTCCCTAACCTAGACAATGATGCCGACCTGCCTACCCCATCCAAACCCCCATCCAAACCTAACCTGGACAATGACTATCATCCAAACCCTCCCCTAACCTGGACAATGCCTGGCCTACTGCCGGCCAAACCCTCCCCTAACCTGGACAGTGCCTGACCAGGCCCATCCAAGCCTCCCTAATCTGAGACAATGCCCATTGCCCGGCCACCCTCCCTAACCTAGACAGTGAGCCTACCCCATCCAAACCACTCCCCTAACCTAGACAATGCCGGCCTACCCGGCCAAACCCTCCCTAACCTAGACAATGGGTCTACCCCATGACCAAGCCCTCCCTAACCTGGACAATGACCCGGCCTACCCCATCCAAGCCCTCCCCTAACCTAGACAATGCCGGCCTACCTCGGCCAAACCCTCCCCTAACCTAGACAATGCCCCTACCCCATCCAAACCCTCCCTAACCTAGACAATGTGGCCTACCTCATCCAAACCCTCCCCTAACCTGTGACAATGACGGCCTACCCCATCCAAACCCATCCCCTAATCTAGACAATGCCGGCCTACCCCGGCCAAACCCTCCCTAACCTGACAATGCCGGTCTACCCCATCCAAACCCTCCCCTAACCTGACAATGACGTCCTACCACATCCAAACCCTCCCTAACCTAGACAATGACGGCCTACCCCATCCAAACCCTCCCCTAACCTAGACAATGCCGGCCTACCCCGGCCAAACCCTCCCCTAACCTAGACAATGCCGGTCTACCCCATCCAAACCCTCCCTAACCTAGACAATGCCGGCCTACCCCGGCCAAACCCTCCCTAACCTAGACAATGCCGGCCTACCCCATCAAACCCTCCCCTAACCTAGACAATGGGCCTACCCCGCCAATCCCTCCCTAACCTAGACAATGCCGGCCTACCCCATCCAAACCTCCCTAACCTAGACAATGCCGGCCTACCCCATCCAAACCCTCCCTAACCTAGACAGACAATGGCTACCCCGGCCAAACCTCCCCTAACCTAGACAATGCCGGCCTACCCCATCCAAACCCTCCCTAACCTGACAATGCCGCCTACCCGGCCAAACCACTCCCTAACCTGGACAATGCCGGCCTGCCCCATCCAAACCATCTCCCTAACCTAGACAATGACGGCTGCCCCGGTGCCAAACCCTCCCTAACCTGACAGTGATACGACCCTAACCCCATCCAGGCTCCCTAACCTAGACAATGATGGCCCTGCCCGGCCAAACCACTCCCTAACCTAGACAATGACCTACCCCATCCAAACCACTCCCTAACCTAGACAATGACGGCCTACCTGACAATCTGGCCTAATCCCTCCCCTAACCTGGACAATGACGGCCCCCTGTCCAAACCTCCCTAACCTGGACAATGACGGCCTGCCCCGTCCAAACCACTCCCCAACCTGGACAATGACGCTGCCCGGCCAAAATCCACTCCCTAACCTGGACAATGACGGCCTACCCCATCCAAACCTCCCTAACCTAGACAATGGGCATTTACCCCATCCAAACCCTCCCCTAACCTAGACAATGACTGCTACCCCATCCAAACCACTCCCCTAACCTAGACAATGACGGCTACCCCATCCAAACCTCCCTAACCCTAGACAATGACGGCCTACCCCATCCAAACCCTCCCTAACCTAGACAATGCCGGCCTACCCCGGTAAACCCTCCTAACCTGGACACTGACGGCCTACCTCATCCAAACCCTCCCCTAACCTAGACACTGACGGCCCTACCCCATCCAAACCCTCCCTAACCTGAACAATGACGTTACCCAATCCAAACCCTCCCCTAACCTAGACAATGACGGTCTACCCCGCCAAACCCTCCCTAACCTAGACAATGCCGGTTACTACCCATCCAAACCCCCCTAACCTAGACAATGCCGTATACCGGCAAAACCCTCTAACCTAGACCATCCAAAACCCTCCCCTAACCTAGACAATGACGGTTCCCCATCCAAACCCTCCCCTAACCTAGACAATGACGGCCTACCCCGGGGCCAAACCCTCCCTTAACCTAGACAATGACGGTCTACCCCATCCAAACCCTCCCCTAACCTAGACAAGACGGCCTACCCCGGCCAAACCCTCCCCCTAACCTAGACAATGCTTGCCTACCCCATCCAAACCCTCCCTAACCTAGACAATGCCGGCCTACCCGGCCAAACCCTCCCTAACCTAGACAATGCCGGCCTACCCCATACAAACCCTCCCTAACCTAGACAATGCCGGCCTACCCCATCCAAACCTCCTAACCTAGACAATGCCGGCCTACCCCATCCAAACCTCCCTAACCTAGACAATGACGGCCTACCCGGCCAAACCCTCCCCTAACCTAGACAATGATGGCCTACCCCATCCAAACCCTCCCTAACCTAGACAATGACGGCCTACCCCATCCAAACCCTCCTAACCTAGACAATGATGGCCTACCCCCATCCAAACCCTCCCTAACCTAGACAATGACGGCCTACCACATCCAAACCCTCCCTAACCTAGACAATGACGGCCTACCCCATCCAAACCCTCCCTAACCTGGACAATGCCAGCCTACCCCATCCAAACCCTCCCCTAATCTAGACAATGCCGCTCTACCCTGGCCAAACCCTCCCCCTAACCTAGACAATGCCAGCCTACCCCCATCCTGGAAGCCTGCCCCATCCCCTAATCTAGACAATGCCGCCTACCCCATCCAAATCCTCCCTAACCTAGACAATGCCGGTCTACCCCATCCAAACCCTCCCTAACCTAGACAATGACGGCCTACCCCATCCAAACCCTCCCCGTAACCTAGACAATGCCGGCCTACCTCGGCCAAACCCTCCTAACTAGACAATGTGCCCCGCTACCCCATCCAAACCCTCCCCCCTAACCTAGACAATGACGGCCACCCCATCCAAACTCCTCCCTAACCGAGACAATGCCGGCCCTACCCCATCCAAACCCTCCTAATCTAGACAATGCCGGCCTACCCCGGCCAAACCCTCCCCATAATCTAGACAATGCCGGGCCTACCCCGGCCAAACCCTCCCTAACCTGGACAATGCCAGCCTACCCCATCCAAACCTCCCCTAACCTGGACAATGCCGGCCTACCCCCGGCCAAATCCTCCTAACCTAGACAATGCCGGTCTACCCCATCCAAACCCTCCCCTAACCTAGACAATGACGGCCTACCCCATCCAAACCCTCCCTAACCTAGACAATGCCGCCTACCTCCGGCCAAACCCCCCTAACCTAGACAATGCCGGCCTACCCCATCCAAACCCTCTCTAACCTGAACAATGACGGCCTACCTCATCCAAGCCACTCCCTAACCGAGACAATGCCTGACCTACCCCATCCAAACCCTCCCTAATCTAGACAATGCCGGCCTACCCGGCCAAACCCTCCCCTAACCTAGACAATGCCGGTCTACCCCATCCAAACCCTCCCTAACCTAGACAATGACGGCCTACCCGGCCAAACCCTCCCCTTAACCTGACAATGACGGCCTACCCCATCCAAACCCTCCCTAACCTAGACAATGGCCTACCCCATCCAAACCTCCCTAACCTAGACAATGCCGGCCTACCCCATCCAAACCCTCCCTAACCTAGACAATGCCGTCTACCCTCCTGGCCAAACCCTCCCCTAACCTAGACAATGCCGGCCTACCCCATCCAAACCCTCCCTAACCTAGACAATGATGGCCCCTACCCGGCCAAACCCTCCCTAACCTAGACAATGAC
Source organism: Oncorhynchus keta (assembly GCF_023373465.1). Taxonomy (NCBI): domain Eukaryota; kingdom Metazoa; phylum Chordata; class Actinopteri; order Salmoniformes; family Salmonidae; genus Oncorhynchus; species Oncorhynchus keta. The sequence continues at coordinate 13,548,939 of NC_068447.1, forward strand.
GGCCTACCCCTCCAAACCCTCCCTAACCTAGACAATGACGGCCTACCCCATCCAAACCTCCCTAACCTAGACAATGACGGCCTACCCCATCCAAACCCTCCCTAACCTAGACAATGACGGCCTACCCCATCCAAACCCTCCCCTAACCTAGACAATGACGGCCTACCAGATCCAAACCCTCCCTAACCTAGACAATGACGGTCTACCCCGGCCAAACCCTCCCCTAACCTAGACAATGACGGCCTATCCCGGCCAAACCTCCCTAACCTAGACAATGACGGTACCCATCCAAACCCCTCCCAACCTAGACAATGATGGCCCTACCCTATCCAAACCCTCCCTAACCTAGACAATGATGGCCTACCACATCCAAACCCTCCCTAACCTAGACAATGACGGCCTACCCGGCCAAACCTCCCTAACCTAGACAATGCCAGCCTACCCCATCCAAACCCTCCCCTAATCTAGACAATGCCGGCCTACCCCGGCAAAACCCTCCCTAACCTAGACAATGCCGGGTCTACCCCATCCAAACCCTCCCTAACCTAGACAATGACGGCCCTACCCCCTGGCCAAACCCTCCCCCTAACCTAGACAATGCCGGCCTACCCCATCCCAAACCCTCCCAATCCTAGACAAGGCCGGCCTTCCCGGCCAATCCCTCCCCTAACCTAGACAATGCCAGCCTACCCCATCCAAACCCTCCCTAACCTAGACAAGACGGCCTGCTGACCAATCCTCCCTAACCTAGACAATGCCGGTCTACCCCATCCAAACCCTCCCCTAACCTAGACAATGACGGCCTACCCCGGCCAAACCCTCCCCCTAATCTAGACAATGCCGGGATACCCCATCAAACCACTCCCTAACCTAGACAATGCCGCCTACCCCCGTCCAAACCCTCCCTAACCTAGACAATGACGGCCTACCCGGCCAAACCCTCCCTAACCTGACAATGACGGTCTACCCCAGCCAAACCCTCCCTAATCCTAGACAATGACGGCCTAACCCGGCCAAACCCTCCCTAACCTAGACAATGCCGCCTACCCCGGCCAAACCACTCCCTAACCTAGACAATGACGGCCTACCCCATCCAAACCCTCCCTAACCTGGACAATGACGGCCTACCCCGCCAAACCCTCCCGTAACCTAGACAATGACGGCCTACCCCATCCAAACCTCCCTAACCTAGACAATGCCGGCCTACCCCCGGCCAAACCTCCCTAACCTAGACAATGCCGGCCCCTCAAACCCCATTCCAAACCCTCCCTAACCTGACAATGATGGCCTACCCCATCCAAACCCTCCCCTAACCTGAACAATGACGGCCTACCCGGTAAACCCTCCCCTAACCTAGACAATGACGGCCTACCCCATCCAAACCCTCCCTAACCTAGACAATGACGGCCTACCCCCATCCAAACCCTCCCCTAACCTAGACAATGACGACCTACCACATCCAACCCTCCCCTAACCTAGACAATGACGGCCTACCACATCCAAAACCCTCCCCTAACCTAGACAATGACGGCCTACCCCGGCAAACCCTCCCTAACCTAGACAATACGCCTATCCGGCCAAACCTCCCTAACCTAGACAATGACCTACCCCGGAAACCCTCCTAACCTAGACAATATGGCCTAACCCCATCCAAGCCCTCCCTAACCTAGACAATGATGTCCTACCACATCCAAATCCCTCCCTAACCTAGACAATGATGACCTACCCCATCCAAACCACTCCCCTAACCTAGACAATGCCAGCCTACCCCATCCAAACCCTCCCGTAATCTAGACAATGCCGCCTACCCCATCAAAACCCTCCCTAACCTAGACAATGCCGGTCTACCCATCCAAACCACTCCCTAACCTAGACAATGGCCTACCCCATCCAAACCCTCCCCTAACCTAGACAATGCCGGCCTACCCGATCCAAACCCTCCCTAACCTAGACAAGGCCCCTTCCCCATCCAATCCCTCCTAACCTAGACAATGCCGGTCTACCCCCGGCCAAACCCTCCCTAACCTAGACAAGGCCGGCCTACCCCATCAATCCTCCTAACCTAGACAATGCCGGTCTACCCCATCCAAACCCTCCCCTAACCTAGACAATGATGGCCTACCCCGGCCAAACCCTCCCCTAATCTAGACAATGCCGGGATACCCCATCCAAACCCTCCCTAACCTAGACAATGCCCGGCCTACCCCATCCAAACCCTCCCTAACCTAGACAATGACGGCCTACCCCGGCCAAACCCTCCCCTAACCTAGACAATGACGGTGGTCTACCCCAGCCAAACCCTCCCCTAACCTAGACAATGACGGCCTAACCTCCAAACCCTCCCTAACCTAGACAA
>NC_068447.1:13551394-13581394 GCF_023373465.1 Oncorhynchus keta
TCCCTAACCTAGACAATGACGGCCTACCCTGGCCAAACCCTCCCCTAACCTAGACAATGACGGCCTACCCCGGCCAAACCCTCCCCTAACCTAGACAATGCCGGCCTACCCCATCCAAACCCTCCCCTAACCTAGACAATGAAGGCCTACCCCGGCCAAACCCTCCCCTAACCTAGACAATGACGGCCTACCCCGGCCAAACCCTCCCCTAACCTAGACAATGCCGGCCTACCCCATCCAAACCCTCCCCTAACCTAGACAATGACGGCCTACCCCGGCCAAACCCTCCCCTAACCTAGACAATGACGGCCTACCCCATCCAAACCCTCCGCTAACCTAGACAATGACGGCCTACCCCATCCAAACCCTCCCCTAACCTAGACAATGACGGCCTACCCCATCCAAACCCTCCCCTAACCTAGACAATGACGGCCTACCCCGGCCAAACCCTCCCCTAACCTAGACAATGCCGGCCTACCCCATCCAAACCCTCCCCTAATCTAGACAATGCCGGCCTACCCCGGCCAAACCCTCCCCTAACCTAGACAATGCCGGCCTACCCCATCCAAACCCTCCCCTAACCTAGACAATGATGGCCTACCCCGGCCAAACCCTCCCCTAACCTAGACAATGCCGGCCTACCCCATCCAAACCCTCCCCTAACCTACACAATGCTGGCCTACCCCGGCCAAACCCTCCCCTAACCTAGACAATGATGGCCTACCCCATCCAAACCCTCCCCTAACCTAGACAATGCCGGCCTACCCCATCCAAACCCTCCCCTAACCTAGACAATGCCGGCCTACCCCATCCAAACCCTCCCCTAACCTAGACAATGCCGGCCTACCCCATCCAAACCCTCCCCTAACCTACACAATGCTGGCCTACCCCGGCCAAACCCTCCCCTAACCTAGACAATGATGGCCTACCCCATCCAAACCCTCCCCTAACCTAGACAATGACGGCCTACCCCGGCCAAACCCTCCCCTAACCTAGACAATGACGGCCTACCCCATCCAAACCCTCCCCTAACCTAGACAATGACGGCCTACCCCATCCAAACCCTCCCCTAACCTAGACAATGACGGCCTACCCCATCCAAACCCTCCCCTAACCTAGACAATGACGGCCTACCCTGGCCAAACCCTCCCCTAACCTAGACAATGCCGGCCTACCCCATCCAAACCCTCCCCTAATCTAGACAATGCCGGCCTACCCCGGCCAAACCCTCCCCTAACCTAGACAATGCCGGCATAACCCATCCAAACCCTCCCTAACCTAGACAAATGATGGCCTACCCCCGGCCAAACCCTCCCCTAACCTAGACAATGCCGTCTACCCCATCCAAACCCTCCCTAACCTAGACAATGCCGTCTACCCCCGCCAAACCCTCCCTAACCTAGACAATGATGGCCTACCCCATCCAAACCCTCCCCTAACCTAGACAATGCCGGCCTACCCCATCCAAACCCTCCCTAACCTAGACAATGGCCTACCCCTCCAAACACTCCCCCTAATCTAGACAATGACGGCCTACCCCGGCCAAACCCTCCCCTAACCTAGACAATGACGGCCTACCCCGGCCAAACCCTCCCCTAACCTAGACAATGACGGCCTACAAACCCTCCCCTAACCTAGACAATGACGGCCTACCCCATCCAAACCCTCCCTAACCTGACAATGATGGCCTACCCCATCCAAACCCTCCCTAACCTGACAATGACGTGCCTACCCCATCCAAACCCTCCCCTAACCTAGACAATGCCGGCCTACCCCATCCAAACCCTCCCCTAATCTAGACAATGACGGCCTACCCCCGCCAAACCCTCCCCTAACCTGACAATGACGGCCTACCCGGCCAAACCCTCCCCTAACCTAGACAATGCCGGCCTACCCCATCCAAACCCTCCCCTAACCTAGACAATGCCGGCCTACCCCGGCCAAACCCTCCCCTAACCTAGACAATGACGGCCTACCCCGGCCAAACCCTCCCCTAACCTAGACAATGAAGGCCTACCCCGGCCGAACCCTCCCCTGACCTAGACAATGCCGGCCTACCCCATCCAAACCCTCCCCTAACCTAGACAATGACGGCCTACCCTGGCCAAACCCTCCCCTAACCTAGACAATGACAGCCTACCCCATCCAAACCCTCCCCTAACCTAGACAATGACGGCCTACCCCATCCAAACCCTCCCCTAACCTAGACAATGACTGCCTACCCCATCCAAACCCTCCCCTAACCTAGACAATGACGGCCTACCCCGGCCAAACCCTCCCCTAACCTAGACAATGCCGGCCTACCCCATCCAAACCCTTCCCCAAATCTAGACAATGCCGGCCTACCCCATCCAAACCCTCCCCTAACCTAGACAATGATGGCCTACCCCGGCCAAACCCTCCCCTAACCTAGACAATGCCGGCCTACCCCATCCAAACCCTCCCCTAACCTAGACAATGACGGCCTACCTCGGCCAAACCCTCCCCTAACCTAGACAATGCCGGCCTACCCCATCCAAACCCTCCCCTAACCTAGACAATGCCGGCCTACCCCGGCCAAACCCTCCCCTAACCTAGACAATGACGGCCTACCCCATCCAAACCCTAACGACGCTGGGCCAATCGTGCGCCTCCCTATGAGAATCCCAATCACGGCCGGTTGTGATACAGCCTGGAATCAAACCAGGGTCTGTAGTGACACCTCTAGCACTGAGATACAGTGCCTTAGACTGCTGCGCCACTCGGGAGCCTCAAGTCGTTGAAGAATCTATGGCATTGTTTTGTATAGGCAAACCTGTAGCGTCCAGTAATGGATGCCAGAAATCTTTGGTTTTATCTCATTGTCTGGTGTACAATCTATAGTTATCCATAACAGTGCTCATTACTCTAGTCCTATCTGCACTATATAACCCAAAATAAAGCTAACAAATAAATAGTAATGTAACTTTAAAACAGCTGTAGTGCAGTTTCAGATTTTTCATTGCAATATTGTGCAAACAATAATAATTGTAGGAGGGGAAAAAAATGTAGGATTGTAAACACCAGATCTCATAGTCCAATCAAGTACAGTAACAGCACCGATATGTTAGCATGTTGAAGAGAGAAGTACCTTGTGTATTACACAGCCGTCAACAGGCTGCATATACACTTAAACCTGTAACACAATATTACAAGAGCGTCTGAACTGAAAAACACTGTTGGTGATAATGGATGTCAATGACAGGTTACTGTGAACTCAAAGATGGATAGATACTTTTTTCTTACTGGTAACCTCTTCTCCCTTGTTTATGACTCATTGACAGTGGATGTTGCTCAATCCCTCCTCTACATTTGATTTCCCAAGGAGGGGGGGGGGGGGACATGTAGAATACCTAAAACGGTATCCATGCATATCTGTGCTGAATTAGCACATGTCCTTCCAACCTACTACACACAGACCATACAATCGGACCCACTTTGCATTCTGGCGAGGAACATGCCTGAATGTTTTTTTATTTTGTTCATTTTTTTTAACCTAATGTACACTTTTGGTGCAGACATCATTATTACGTTACAATGTTGTTGTCAGGGAAAAATAAATCAAACAAACTGTTCTGAGAGAAAGAAAATAAGATACCATGCAAAACGCCAGATGAGCTAGTCGTATCTGACACCACTAATATCAGTAGCTTCTCTTCTCCACCGTCTACTGAACAGGACTAATATCAGTAGCTTCTCTTCTCCACCGTCTACTGAACAGGACTAATATCAGTAGCTTCTCTTCTCCACCGTCTACTGAACAGGACTAATATCAGTAGCTTCTCTTCTCCACCGTCTACTGAACAGGACTAATATCAGTAGCTTCTCTTCTCCACCGTCTACTGAACAGGACTAATATCAGTAGCTTCTCTTCTCCACCGTCTACTGAACAGGACTAATATCAGTAGCTTCTCTTCTCCACCGTCTACTGAACAGGACTAATATCAGTAGCTTCTCTTCTCCACCGTCTACTGAACAGGACTAATATCAGTAGCTTCTCTTCTCCACCGTCTACTGAACAGGACTAATATCAGTAGCTTCTCTTCTCCACCGTCTACTGAACAGGACTAATATCAGTAGCTTCTCTTCTCCACCGTCTACTGAGTAACTTCTCTTCTCCACCGTCTACTGAACAGGACTAATATCAGTAGCTTCTCTTCTCCACCGTCTACTGAACAGGACTAATATCAGTAGCTTCTCTTCTCCACCGTCTACTGAACAGGACTAATATCAGTAGCTTCTCTTCTCCACCGTCTACTGAACAGGACTAATATCAGTAGCTTCTCTTCTCCACCGTCTACTGAACAGGACTAATATCAGTAGCTTCTCTTCTCCACCGTCTACTGAGTAGCTTCTCTTCTCCACCGTCTACTGAACAGGACTAATATCAGTAGCTTCTCTTCTCCACCGTCTACTGAACAGGACTAATATCAGTAGCTTCTCTTCTCCACCGTCTACTGAACAGGAACATGCACTGCTGTATTAAGCTCGTCATTACACTGACAAGTTTGAAGATGCATGTGATTTAGAGACGTATGATACAAAATATGTTACATGTGTAGTACCATCTAACGATCACTCCTTTTATTTTCAAATTCATTTGTGTAAAGATATCTATTGCAGAATACGGTATTCATATTTCTATCTGTAAAGATGTATTTAAATATCAATATAATTGTGCAATTATTCATAATCTTTATAATCTCTCCCTGCAATTTCTTTACACACATTATGTATATTAGTTTTTCCTGCTTGTTCTAACGTTGCATATCTTTAAAAGTTAAAGGCTTTCGATGCCGCGGTGGGTATATTATTGTTGAAAAGCACTCTTAGTAACCACACCATCCATCTGTGTCCCTTCTCTGAGTCCAAGAGGCATTGTCACCTGTTCCTGGTCAGCTCAGATTGTGTCTGTGGTACCCCTCACCCCACCCCCACCACCCGTATCTCCCTGGGCCAAAAGGTCAACCTCACAGTAACTGTTCCAGCACATCAAATGGATAGTTACAATTCATTTACTTTATTTTTCTCACACTGCCCCTACCTTGACTATTCAGTAGACATTACGTTGGTATCGGAGTGAAGCATTTGCAAAGAGTGTGGATGTTATCATCCTTCTTCCCCATGTTCTTCTCTGACAGACCCCATTCCTGTTGTTTTGTGCAATGGGTCAAGCTCCTGTGCTTCAGAGGGTTATAAAGAGGAGATCTTGACAGTTTCCTGGGTGTTATAGATACTGGAGCGAGAGTTGCGTAGGATGCCGGGTGAGTTAGGTAGGCTCTCATCAGGACTGTTGGCTGGGGGAGTGGGGATACTGATGATGGCTGCTGTGTAGTCAGTACAGTTCAGCTTCAGGTCTCCAGTTCTGGCGTTTAGACTGGAGCGACTGCACACACACGCACGCACACACACACACACACACACACACACACACACACACACACACACACACACACACACACACACACACACACACACACACACACACACACACACACACACACACACACACACACACTCACTCACACTCACACACACGCGCACGGACAGACACACACAGACAGACAGACACGCACACACACACAAACACTCACACACACACACACACACACACACACACACACACACACACACGGACACACACGGACAGACACACAGACAGAGACACACACACACACACACACACACACACACACACACACACACACACACACACACACACACACACACACACACACACACACACACACACACACACACACACACACACCGAAATAAAGTTAGACAATGCACGTATCTGTCACCATTACCCCAAAATAGTCAAATGTGTTTATGTTGAGAGGACTTGTATGTGTCCTCATTGTAAAGTAGATCAGTGTATTCAAGACAAGTTGTTTGTTATTCCACTGTCTGTATAGTGATACATCCATCATAGCAACTATGTATAAAAATGCAAGCACTCAATAAAACAAACAAACTCACCATTATCAACTGTTTCCTTAAAAATAAACAATGTCACGCTACAGTGACAAATTAAATAAATGTTCCCATTGTTTTCAACTACATTTCTCATTAAACACAATGGAGGTTGTTTTGACAAAACATCGACACCATCAACATAGTTAGAGCCAGCAGAGTTTGAACAACTTAGAAACTGTTCGAACTCAGCTTGTAATTCAAGATCAGCAGAATGTTCTTCTTAATGAATAGGCCAGAGCTAAATGTAGTGAAACATCAACAGCCTCTACAGGTGATTGAGTGGTGAGGCAAAGATAGAAAGGGAGGAGTGGGCTCCTTGAATCAGGTGGACAGTGTGTGCTGTACAGTACCTCTGTGGGTACTGAGTACCAACAGGTGTCTTGGTGACGTGCAGCGTGTCCAGCTCCTGCACACTTCCCCGGTTGACAGATACGGTGGAGTTGGCAAGGCGAATGGCCCTCCTCTTGGCCCGCCGGGAGCAGCAGGTGGTGGTGGCCCCCTGCTGGCTGGACAAGGAAGTGCTGCGGCTGGTGCGGAAGCCCATTGAGTCCATCATACACACCTCGCTGTAGGTGACTTCATCGGTGAACTCGTGATTCTGTCAACACATAAAATAAAGAAAGACGTCGATCCTGGCCTCTGAACGGCCATCTTTAAACTAGCTGCAGGTGGCTGTATACTATATGATAACTTCTCATAACTGCTGAAAGTGTGAAACCGAGTATATATACAGTACATCAAAATGAGCAATAAACGTATCAGACAATATTATCTATGAGATTTTTAAAAAGCAGCACTCACGGTGGTTTTCTCCAAGCACTGCAATAGATGATGATGTTGATGCTCGAAGGCGGACCTGTTCTTCACACAAAAAGCTGTGCTGTCACTATCGCCACCCTGAGGGACACAGCAAGACAGCAACTCACTTAGCCCAACATAGCCACACATGAAAAGACTTTATCAGTGTAACACGATCACATCAATGGTAGTTAGTAGTTGGCAACGTATTGCTGTGGTAAGCAAACTTCAGATTATAAACACAAATGGGAGGTGATTTTGTCCAACAAACATTGTAGAATGAGTTATTCTTTAGGCAATAATACAGTATATTGATGAGTAGAGCATATACTGATGAGTAGACATTATACTGAAGAGTAGACATTATACTGATGAGTAGGCAGTATACTGATGAGTAGACATTATACTGAAGAGTGGACATTATACTGAAGAGTAGGCATTATACTGAAGAGTAGACAGCATACTGATGAGTAGGCAGTGCACTGATGAGTAGACAGTATACTGAAGAGTAGACAGTATACTGATGAGTAGGCAGTATACTGATGAGTAGACAATATACTGATGAGTAGAGCATATACTGATGAGTAGAGCATATACTGATGATTAGGCAGTATACTCAAGAGTAGACAGTATATTGATGAGTAGAGCATATACTGATGAGTAGGCAGTATACTGATGAGTAGAGCATATACTGATGAGTAGGCAGTATACTGAAGAGTAGACAGTATATTGATGAGTAGAGCATATACTGATGAGTAGGCAGTATACTGATGAGTAGACATTATACTGAAGAGTAGGCATTATACTGATGAGTAGGCATTATACTGATGAGTTGACAGTATACTGAAGAGTAGACATTATACTGATGAGTAGGCATTATACTGATGAGTAGGCATTATACTGATGAGTTGACAGTATACTGATGAGTAGACAGTATACCTCCACAGCTTATTACTGAGTGACTGCCCTTGACTGTCTGTACAGTAAGTCTTCTCCCTCTCTAATGATGTTAACCAGGACACAAAGAACTGTCTCCTGTATACCCACGACTACGTGGTCTCACACAGTTCCAACTACATCATCAAGTTTGCAGACGACAATTTTATGCCTGACTACCAACAACGACGAGACGGCCTACAGACAAGAGGTAGGTTCTCTGACGTCGTGTTGCTAGGTAAGCAACCTCTCCCTCAACGTCAGCAATACCGATTAATCGACCGATTTGTAATTTTTTTAAAATTTGTAATAATGACAATTACAACAATACTGAATGAACACTTATTTTAACTTAATATAATACATCAATAAATTCAATTTAGCCTCAAATGAATAATGAAACATGGTCAATTTGGTTTAAATAATGCAAAAACAAAGCGTTGGAGTGTAACGGTTGTCTTGGGTGGAAGAAGGAGAGGACCAAAGCGCAGCGTGGTTAGTGTTCATCTTTTTAATAAACAACTGAACACTTCAAAATACAAAACAACAAAGTAACAACCGAAACAGTTCTATCTGGTGCAGACACACAAAGACTGAAAATAACCACCCACAAACCCCAACAGAAAACAGGCTACCTAAATATGGTTCTTAATCAGGGACAACGATTGACAGCTGCCTCTGATTGAGAACCATTTCAGGCCAAACACAGAAATAGAAAATCATAGAAAAACGAACATAGACAACCCACCCAACTCACGCCCTGACCATACTAAAACAAAGACAAAACAAAGGAACTAAGGTCAGAATGTGACATGGAGAAGAAGGTAAAAGTGCAATATGTGCTATGTAAGAAAGCTAACGTTGAAGTTCCTTGCTCAGAACATGAGAACATATGAAAGCTGGTGGTTCCTTTTAACATGAGTCTTCAATATTCCCAGGTAAGAAGTTTTAGGTTGTAGTTATTATAGGAATTACAGGACTATTTCCCTCCATACCATTTGTATTTCATTAACCTTTGACTATTGGATGTTCTTATAGGCACTTTATTATTGCCAGTGTGACAGTATAGCTTCCGCCCCTTTCCTTGCTCCTCCCTGGGCTCGAACCAGCAACACAACGACAACAGCCACCCTCAAAGCAGCGTTACCCATGCAGAGCAAGGGGAACAACTACTAGAAGGCTCAGAAACGCTATTAGCACGCAAACTAGCCAGCCATTTCACTTCGGTTACACCAGCCTCATCTCGTGAGTTGATAGGCTTGAAGTCATAATCAGCGCAATGCTTGACGCACAACGAAGAGCTGCTGGCAAAATGCACGAAAGTGCTGTTTGAATTAATGTTTACGCGCCTGCTTCTGCCTACCACCACTCAGTCAGATACTTAGATACTTGTATGCTCAGTCAGATTATATGCAACGCAGGACACGCTAGATAATATCTAGTAATATCATCAACCATGTGTAGTTAACTAGTGATTATGATTGATTGTTTTTTATAAGATAAGTTTAATGCTAGCTAGCAACTTACCTTGGCTTACTGCATTCGCGTAACAGCCTCCTTGTGGAGTGCAACGAGAGAGGGGCAGGTCGTTATTGCATTGGACTAGTTACCTTTAAGATTAGATCCCCCGAGCTGACAAGGTGAAAATCTGTCGTTCTGCCGTCATTGAAAATAAGAATGTGTTCTTAATTGACTTGCCTAGTTAAATAAAAAAAATACAGATTTCCGATTGTTATGAAAACTTGAAATCGGCCCAAATTAATCGTCCATTCCGATTAATGGGTCGTTCTCTAGTGGCGACAGTCAAAAAAGTCAAGTCCCTCGTAAAGTCCCACATCTTCAAGGAGCTGAAATGGTCAAACAACACGGACACCGCAGTGAAGAAGGCACGACAGCAACTCTTCAACCTCGAGAGGCTGAAGAAATTTGGCCTGTCCCCGAGAGCCCTCACAGTGTTCTACAGGATCATCATCGAGAGCATTCTGTCAGGCTGCATCACAGCCTGGTACAGCAACTCCACCACCTCTGACCACAAGGTACTACAGAGGGTTGTACACTCAGTCGAACGCACCACTGGCTGCACACTGCCTGTCCTCCACGACAACTACAACACCAGGTGTCACAGGAAGGCAAAGAAGATCATCAGGGGACCCAGCCTTGCCCAGCCTGTTCTCCCCGCTTTCACAGGCTGTTCTCCCCCAAAACATACATTTATCCACTGGCCCCTGCACACCCTCACCCCTCAATGAACAGTTATACTTGTCAGTCACTGGTCACAATCTTTGTTTACACACTTCGCCACTTTTAACTGCAGCAACTGTATAGAATTTTGAACTAATTGTAAATATACATATGTAGACAAGACAAGGTTCTGTCTACATTATATTATTTTACTTGGTATTATTACTAGTGTTATTACTATTATTAGTACTATTATCAGTACTTTTATTACCAGTAGTATTACTAGTATTATTGCTATTACCATTATTACTAGTGTTATTACTATTACTCGTAGTATTATTAATACTGTTATTACTTGTATCATTATTAGCATTATTACCAGTGCCATTACTATTATTGGTACTAGCATTATTACCATTACTATTATTACTGGTATTATTACTATTACTATTATTACTAGTGTCATTACTGGTGTGATTACTAGTATTATTACTAGTATCATTACTATTATTAGTACTATTATTAGTGTTGTTGCTATTATTACTAGTATTATCACTATTATTAGTACCATCGCTACTATTACCAGTGTTATTACTATTGCTATTATTACTAGTATTATTACTGGTATTATTGTTACTGTTTGTGCTAGTATAATTAATAGTATTATTACCGGTATAATTACTATTATTGGTGCTATTATTGTTACAATTACTATTACTGGCATTATTACTAGTAGTATTACTATTATTACTAGTATCATTACTAGTATCATTACTCGTATTAGTACTTTTATTATTACTTTGGTTATCATTATTACTATTATTAATAGCATCATTACTATTATGATTATTAGTACTATTATTATTACTTTTAGTATTACTATGATTACTGGTATTATCACTATTATCGGTACTATTAGTATTACTATTTTGACTTATATTAGTACTATTATTATTGCTGTTTTTATTACTGTCACTATTATTACTAGTATTATTACGATTATTATTATTGTTACTATTATTATTATTGTTACTATTATTACTAGTATTATTACTGTTATTATTACTATTATTAGTACTATTATTATTGCTGTTACTATTATTACTAGTATTATTACTAATAGTCTTACTGTTATTACTATTGTTAGTACTATCATTATTACTATTACTAATGTCACTAGTATCATTACTAGTAGTATTACTTGTATTATTGCAAGCACTATTATTACAAGTATTATTACTAGTGTTATTACTGGAAACAAATACTATTATTATTGCTGGCATTAGTATTATTACTATTGCTACTTGTGTTATCACTAGTATTATTACAAGTGTTATTACTAGTGTTAGTACTATTATTAATGCCTGTATTAGTACTATTATTATTACTTGCATTATTACTAGCGTTATTACTATTATTACTGTTATTACTTGTATTATTACTATTATTGTGTGTATTATTAATTGTATTATTACCAGAATTATTACTAGTATTACTATTATTACTGCAATTACTTGTATTATTAGCGTTATTACTACTATCACTTGTATTATTATTAGTATTATTACTATTTTTACTATTATTACTTGTATTATTACCAGTATTATTACTATCATTACTTGTATTGTTACTAGTATTATTACTATTGTCACTATTATTACTTGTATTTTTTCACCAGTATTATTACTATTATTACTTGTATTGTTACTGGTATTATTACTGGTGTTATTACCAGTGGTATTACTATTATTATTACTTGTATTATTATTTGCATTATTCCTATTATTCCTATTATTACTGGTGTTATTACTAGTAGTATTACTGGTGTTATTACTAGTAGTATTACTGGCGTTATTACTAGTATTATTACTTGTGTTGGTGCTATTATTATTACTTTTATTATTATGAACATTATTGCTATTATTACTACTATTACTTGTATTATTGCTGGCATTATTACTATTATTATTGCTGTATTAGTACTATTATGGGTATTATTACTGATATTAATACTGATATTATTACTAGCCATATTACTATTGTTAGTACTTACATTATTATTATTACTATTATTAAGTATATTATTACTAGTATTGTTAATATTATTAGTACTTACATTATTATTATTACTATTATTACGTATATTATTACTAGCAGTATTACAATTATTAGTACTTGTATTAGTATTATTACTTGTGTTATTTCTAGCATTATTACTATTATTATTGCCTGTATTAGTTGTAACGGCGTTCGTCTGTTGAAAGAAGAGAGTCGGACCGAAATGCAGCGTGTTTGTTAATCATGATCTTTAATAAATGAAAACGAAACGATACATGAAATAACTCATAAATACAAAAACAACAAACGGAACGAAAACCTATACAGCCTATCTGGTGAACACTACACAGAGACAGGAACAATCACCCACGAAATACAAAGCGAAACTATGGCTCCCTAAATACTATATATTTATTATTATTTATTTATTATTATTATTAAATACGGTTCCCAATCAGAGACAACGAGAATCACCTGACTCTGATTGAGAATCGCCTCAGGCAGCCAAGCCTATACTACACCCCTAATCAGCCGCGATCCCAAATAATACAAACCCCAATACGAAAACAACATATAAACCCATGTCACACCCTGGCCTACCCAAACATATAACAAAAACACAAAATACAATGACCAAGGCGTGACATTAGTACTATTATTAGCACTAGTATTGGTAGTATCACTATTATTACTTGTATTATTACTGGCATTATTGCTATTATTAGTACTGTTACTATTATTACTTGTATTAGTGCTAGCATTATTACTATTATTAGTACTGTTACTATTATTACTTGTATTAGTGCTAGCATTATTACTATTATTAGTACTGTTACTATTATTACTTGTATTAGTGCTAGCATTATTGCTATTATTAGTAATGTTACTATTATTACTTGTATTAGTGCTAGCATTATTACTATTATTAGTAATGTTACTATTATTACTTGTATTAGTGCTAGCATTATTACTATTATTAGTACTGTTACTATTATTACTTGTATTAGTACTAGCATTATTACTATTGTTATTTCCTGTATTAGTACTATTATGAGTACTAGTATTAGTACTATTACTATTATTACTTGTATTATTACTGGTATTATTACTATTGTTTCACTCACTTATCTTTGACCTGCATTGATGGAGCTTGGAGCTTAAGAATTTCATTGTACCCTTCAATTACTGTACATCTGTGACTAAAAAACTCTGATTTGATTTGAACACAGAACCCCAGAGGACAAGTGCCACCTCAGATGCTTCCTAAAAATCTAGCTAAGATTTCCAGGTCAAGGTGGTTAATCACCATCATAACTGTTATAGACAGTGAACAGCCTGTCGAAATCCTTACCATACAGATGATCTACTCTGTTAGACTGAGAGACATGAGTGTGCCAGGCTGGGAGGGATGGAGCAGGGAAACAGCTCTGTTAGTCACAAAGCCAGTCTGGCGACCTGCTGGAATCACTACAGACATGTCCGCTAACATCGTCCCACGAACTGATATAGAGACTATACTGCAGCCAAAACCAAGAAAAGACTTGGGAGAGAAAACAACCCTTCTAGGTTTATAAATAACTCTGCAGTCCTGTAAGTAATGGGTTTATAGATCCCTGATCTCACTCTGGGATTGTAAATATTGGATTATAGTGATTTCAACTGCTGAGAAGAAACAGAATAAAGACTACTCAGGACTCAACCTGGTACATTAGTAAAGATGGGAATTCAATCTCTCTCTGTCTCTGCCTCCTCCTCCTCCTCTATCACCTCTAGTCCTTAAATCAGCATAATGCCTTCTCATATTCTTCTGTCCTCCAGTGGTGTGAAGAGAGATTAGGATACTGAAATATGTCTGCCAGGAAGATGAAACACTTCTTCACCTCCTTCCCCTGGCTACGGCTATTAAGGAAAGTTACAGGAGATATTTACAGTTGAATTGTTTTCAATCATATTTGGCATCATTGAGTGTACGCTCTTAGAAAAAAAAGGGTTCTTCGTTTGTCCCCATAGGAGAACCCTTTTTGGTTTCAGGTAGTCAAACTCTTTGGTGGTGAGGCAGGTACTACTTTTTAGTGATGAACATTTTAGTGGTGAAAGGTTTCCATGTATATGGATATGGCTCCCGAGTGGTGCAGCGGTCTAAGGCACTGCATCTCAGTGAAAGAGGTGTCACTACAGACACCCTGGTTTGAATCCAGGCTGTATCACAACCGGCTGTGATTGGGAGTCTCTGTGAGGAGGGGTCATCCTGGAGGGGTTATGTGTTATGTGCAATGATAACATTAGAATAATTACCCAATGCCTATATTCCATATAGGGCATTTCAAAAGAGGATATGGCCAACATACTATATGACATGATTTTATACTATATGACATGATTTTATACTATATGACATGATGTTATACTATATGACATGATTTTATACTATATGACATGATTTTTATACTATATGACATGATTTTATACTATATGACATGATTTTATACTATATGACATGATTGTATACTATATGACATGATTTTATACTATATGACGTGATTTTATACTATATGATATGATTTTATACTATATGACATGATTTTATACTATATGACATGATTTTATACTATATGACATGATTTTATACTATATGACATGATTTTATACTATATGACATGATTGTATACTATATGACATGATTTTATACTATATGATGTGATTGTATACTATATGACATGATTTTATACTATATGACATGATTTTATACTATATGATGTGATTTTATACTATATGACGTGATTTTATACTATATGACGTGATTTTATACTATATGACATGATTTTATACTATATGACATGATTTTATACTATATGACATGATTTTATACTATATGATGTGATTGTATACTATATGACGTGATTTTATACTATATGACATGATTTTATACTATATGATGTGATTTTATACTATATGACATGATTTTATACTATATGATGTGATTTTATACTATATGATGTGATTTTACACTATATGACATGATTTTTCCTCAGGAGGGCAATAACTAGGGAAATCCAAGTGATAACAAGCTGGACCATGTATGTTAGAATGTTTCATTTAGGTGAGGTTCTGGGTATTGGTAATAATTGAGGTGAAAACAACTAGGAGTGGAGGGTGACTCGTGAGAGAGCAGTGAATTGCAACTCATCCTCTAGTAACTCTCTTTATCTGTTCTGGTCCCCTGCTGCTAACATCATTATCTCTGCGTGTCCATAACCCACCTGTCCACAACATCTGCTTTCTGTCCTCTGACTCGATGACCTCACAATAGGATTCCACATCACACACACTCTCAAGAATGCCTCATGTAGGCAGGGACCTTATGTCATTGGTTAACACAGTGTCAATGAGACTTTGTCTCGTTCTGGGGTAGCAAGTGACCCTTCGTAATTGCAGGACTGCCTCCGGTGGATAGATTTAATCAAGGGGAAGTTTGGGATGAAATATTAATGACTGTCAATGTGACATTTGGTTATTTTAAACACCTTTGAAACTGAAGATGACTGATCCCCACAATGTGCTTTATTCATCCGTTTTGTGTTGTTGTCAGCGACATGACATTCTTATGCAGATTTAGTGGAACTGCAGCAGAACGTGCTGGTGTGGTGAAGGTGTTCCAGAATGGAGAGAGAGCGTTAGAGATAGAAATAGAGAGAGAGAAAGCGAGACAGAGAGAACAGTAATCT
Source organism: Oncorhynchus keta (assembly GCF_023373465.1). NCBI lineage: Eukaryota > Metazoa > Chordata > Actinopteri > Salmoniformes > Salmonidae > Oncorhynchus > Oncorhynchus keta. Next base: position 13,567,090 of record NC_068447.1, read on the forward strand.
GTCTAATTCTGAAGTAAATACAGCCATTACTGGCCAAGAACAAGCTCCAATAAGTTACAAGCTCCAGTTAGTTACAAGCTCCAATTAGTTACAAGCTCCAATTAGTTACAAGCTCCAATTAGTTACAAGCTCCAGTTAGTTACAAGCTAAAGTCAGTTACAATCTACAGTTATTTACAAGCTACAGTTAATTACAAGCTGCAGTTAGTTACAAGCTACGTTAGTTACAATATGCAGTAAATGATACCATGGCAACAAAACTGTCTCCTGAACAGAAAAAGCTTCAGATTAAAAGGTTTAGTGTTATTTTGTTTCATCACAAGGCTGAACAAGTGCTTGATCTTATCAGTCCATCCCAGCACTTTGGAGCCTCTGCTAAAAGCATTAATGTAGGTATATGTAACCTTTTACCATGCACTCTTCCCTACTGTGTTGAACATACTTTAGATTAAATACTGTATTCTTTGGAGCCTCTGCTAAAAGCATTAATGTAGGTATATGTAACCTTTTACCATGCACTCTTCCCTACTGTGTTGAACATACTTTAGATTAAATACTGTATTCTTTGGAGCCTCTGCTAAAAGCATTAATGTAGGTATATGTAACCTTTTACCATGCACTCTTCCCTACTGTGTTGAACATACTTTAGATTAAATACTGTATTCTTGGAGCCTCTGCTAAAAGCATTAATGTAGGTATATGTAACCTTACCATGCACTCTTCCCTACTGTGTTGAACATACTTTAGATTAAATACTGTATTCTTTGGAGCCTCTGCTAAAAGCATTAATGTAGGTATATGTAACCTTTTGCACCATGCACTCTTCCCTACTGTGTTGAACCTTTATACTTTAGATACTTTAGATTAAATACTGTATTCTGTACATTTTAAATCCTAACGTGAACACGGAAACAACCTTGATTGTCTGTATATGACCATAAGGTAACACTTGTTCATGTGAATTCCTCACCTGCAATCCCCATCCTCTTTGTGCTGCAAGAATGCATTGGTGGCCCCTTTTGGCCATTCGAATCCTTGCCTGACGCACTTTCTGGAGAATGGAAAAGAATTGACAGAAATGGGCGTGTCAGCACTTGTTCCACATACAACCCAGTGAGCAATGTCTGGGGAATAAAAACTAAACTCCCATTTCACAAGACAGTGTGTTTCCTCGTAGCTTTACAATAGGCTTTTTGCCTGACAAGCGCACCTTGTTATTTGAAGGCCGACTTATTTATCACACATATATCGCGCCATACAGCAAAAGAACAACAATGTGACACACACATGATAAGAATGACATCATGCCTCTCTCTCATTTACCTGCTGTGCCCTCATCTTATCTGCCCTTTGGTTCTGGTGGTAGATCCTTGCGAAGTTGGAGACTATGACAGGCACAGGTAGAGCAATCACCAGCACGCCACTGAGGGAGCAAATGGAGCCAAATATCTTGCCCGCTATGGAGTCTGGAACCATGTCTCCATATCTGCAAACAGGAACAACAAGCCAGTGGGGTTAATGTGAGCAACGCTCCCTCAGGTCATTACGGGACTGCAGCACGACGGAACAGCTGTATCTCAACATCACACTATAGACAGACAGAAAGCGGTACAAACTAATGGCTGTGAGTGTAAGCATGTCAATCGTCCTGCCTTTGAATTTCAAACAGTTTACTTTAGAATTGCTCTAACAAAATATTTAAGAAATAAATGTGGCAGAAATAGATGACAAATACAGCACTCTACCACCAGTGAGAAAACATATTCAAATGAGAAACTCATAGGGTGAGAAGAAAATGAAATCAACCGAAGCATGCTCTTACTACAGTATGTGTAGTGAGACGTCAATACTGTATGTCTCACTGTGCATGTATGAACATGTTATTTATAGTACATTACTTGTCCAAAGTCAGAAACGTGTCTTTGTAATTGAACAGCTCATTACAGAAAGGCTGATTAGGGAGTGTACGTTGTTTATAATAAGGGTTACCTGTAGAAAATCACACCTCTCTGAAATGAGAATGGATGGAAACTTGGTCCTGTAAGCATTACAATGCATTCATTTTGCACAGGGCTGCGGACCAGAAGGTTGTGGGACCACAGTACACAAAAGTAGGGATGGAAATATATTTTTTATAAAAAAAGAATTGCATGAATCTATCATCGTATTTGCAGGTCTGAGATTTTTATTTTTTTTTTGCCTTTATAAAACTTTCATGCAATTCGATGTCATTTCAGATGACTAGAAACATTAGCAGAATACCACACAAATTACCAAAATTCAAGCTAAGAATGGACAGAGAGAGAGAGGCCGATGTTCATCTTATCATATTCTCCAATGCCAAGTAAACATGTCTTGTTTGCAATGAAACTGTCCCTGTGTGCAAATAATTAAATCTGAGATGTCATTATGCATGGTAAGTTTTTTATTTTATTTTACCAGGCAAGTTGATTAAGAACAAATTCTAATTTTACAATGACGACCTACCAGGGAACAGTGGGTTAACTGCCTTGTTCAGGGGCAGAACGACAGACTTGTAACCTTCAGCTCGGGATTCAATCCAGCAACCTTTCGGTTACTGGCCCAACAATCCAGGCTACCTGCTCTGTCTGTGGTGGAAAGGTAGACAGAGTAGGCCTAATGACGCAGAAAAATGTAGGCTGGTTACTCTTCTTCTGTGGTTTAACCAAACGAGGTCACAAGTGTTTCCCTAAAAGCTGTATTGGTTTAAACATCTATTTCTACAGGAAGTTAATAAGCTCAATCAATTGATAGCTTAGATTACTTTCCAAGCAAAGTACATTTTTGTCTCCTCGGCTATAAAAGGTTGTAGCTCAGCCAATGAACGTCGCCGGCGTAAACAAAGGTTGTAGCTCAGCCAATGAACGTCAGAAAACATAACAAAGGTTGTAGCTCAGCCAATGAACGTCATAGAAACGTAACAAAGGTTGTAGCTCAGCCAATGAACGTCATAGAAACGTAACAAAGGTTGTAGCTCAGCCAATGAACGTGAAACGTAACAAAGGTTGTAGCTCAGCCAATGAACGTCATAGAAACGTAACAAAGGTTTAGCTCAGCCAATGAACGAGAAACGTAACAAGGTTGTAGCTCAGCCAATGAACGTCATAGAAACGTAACAAAGGTTGTAGCTCAGCCAATGAACGTCAAGAAACGTAACAAAGGTTGTAGCTCAGCCAATGAACGTCATAGAAAATGTAAAAAGGTTGTAGCTCAGCCAATGAACGTCTATAGAAACGTTTGTAGCTCTGACGTCATAGAAACGTAACAAAGGTTGTAGCTCAGCCAATGAACGTCATAGAAACGTAACAAAGGTTGTAGCTCAGCCAATGAACGTCATAGAAAGCGTAACAAAGGTTGTAGCTCAGCCAATGAACGCTATAGAAAGCGTAACAAAGGTTGTAGCTCAGCCAATGAACGTCATAGAAACGTAACAAAGGTTGTAGCTCAGCCAATGAACGTCAGAAACGTAACAAAGGTTGTAGCTCAGCCAATGAACGCCATAGAAACGTAACAAAGGTTGTAGCTCAGCCAATGAACGTCATAGAAACGTAACAAAGGTTGTAGCTCAGCCAATGAACGTCATAGAAACGTAACAAAGGTTGTAGCTCAGCCAATGAACGTCATAGAAAACAAAGGTTGTAACAATGAGGTCATAGAAACGTAACAAAGGTTGTGGCTCAGCCAATGAACGCTGAAACGTCAAGGTTGTAGCTCAGCCAAAACGTATAGAAACGTAACAAGGTTGTAGCTCAGCCAATGAACGTCATAGAAACGTAACAAAGGTTGTAGCTCAGCCAATGAACGTCATAGAAACGCGTAACAAAGGTTGTAGCTCAGCCAATGAACGCCATAGAAACGTAACAAAGGTTGTAGCTCAGCCAATGAACGTCATAGAAACGTAACAAAGGTTGTAGCTCAGCCAATGAACGTCATAGAAACGTAACAAAAGGTTGTAGCTCAGCCAATGAACGTCATAGAAACGTAACAAAGGTTGTAGCTCAGCCAATGAACGCTTCAGAAACGTAACAAAGGTTGTAGCTCAGCCAATGAACGTCATAGAAACGTAAAAAGGTTGTAGCTCAGCCAATGAACGCATAGAAACGTAACAAAGGTTGTAGCTCAGCCAATGAACGCTCATAGAAACGTAACAAAGGTTGTAGCTCAGCCAATGAACGCCATAGAAACGTAACAAAGGTTGTAGCTCAGCCAATGAACGCATAGAAACGTAACAAAGGTATGCCCATATGGGTCACCTCTTTCCTGTTTATTTTACAGCTTGTTTCTAGCATAAAGCATCACGGACCAAATCGCTGTTATCGATCAAGTTATATAATTGATCTGTTTAATTTCAGCACCAAGATGTAATTTTCTCAAATCTGTCTTACTGTGAGGTCAATAACTCTGATAAATACATTATGGGAAAGAAACATATTGTTTTAGTAGTAGTAGTAGCTATCAAAGTCCTCCTCATCTTTACATGCTCCCTCTCAAACTGAACAGAACATAGGCTAGTCTTCGCACACGATATACAACTTTTTGGACTAATGTCTATTTTTTTAGTAAGAAGCCTTTGACTCTACTCCTGAACTGCCACTATAGGCCTACATAGCACAGCCATTGGTTAGGTAGCACAAAAAAAAAGTTTTGACCAGGAAGAGCAGAGCGGGGCACAGGGTTAGAATACCTGCACTCTAAAAATTAGGGGTTCAACCAGGGTTCTTCTAAGATCCTCAATGTTCTTTGAAGAACCTTGGGGTAATTGATGATGAAAATTGCCCCCAAAAGGTTCTTCCAAGAACCCCATAGGAGGTGGGGTTCATTGAGGAACCTCCTTAGTTGGTGAAGGTTCTTGCAGGAACCTAACCGCCCATCTGAAACATTTGGAATTGAAAGAACAGCAGGTGCAGGCACTTAACTGAAAAATGTAAAGATCTCAATTTAAGTTGTCGCTAGTATGATCTAAATTGATATTGTTTAATGATGATATCTTTACATATTTGCTCACATCTTTCTAAAACAGAAAATGGACACAATTCCATGGATATCAATCAACAAAGAGGTACAAATATGTAGGAATATGTTGAAGGCTAGCTGTAATGGGTGCAGATGACTGAACTGGTCACTGTTGTGTCAGTAGGTATACAGACGAGGAGGCATAAAAAGGTATGTCAACTGGCAATGTTACGCAGATCACATGAACCATCCTCCTCCCTTACCTCTTCAATGAAAATCCAACAGGCCTTTACACTTTGGACAAGGTATGTCCTTTATACCGTTTTCTAAAATTCATATTTACCACAAAAACCAAGGTATGAATATTGTTGAGTGCACGTTAATAATTAAACATATATATATATATAATTAAACATTTTTTGATTCACAGACTTCACGCTCCCTACACCTGTTCCAAACCTGTTCGATCACCATGCACTGCTAAATCATTCTGGCTGTGGATATGGAGAACATGAACACATTAACATCAACAGGCCAGAGGATAAACCCATTGGACTTGGGGCTCTACTGGGAGTTTACCTCATATTGGGATTTTTTTATATGCTTTGCCACTAAAATCATAATAAAAACTGAGAACTAAAATGTTGTGTTATTGTTTTTATTGTTATGCATATTATTATTAGTAATAATAGGGGAGGGGGGTAGTTAAAACATTTACCCCAAGAAGTTCTTCAAAAGGTTATTTGAGGATAAATTAAAAGGGGTTATTTGTAGGTGTTCCCCCACAGGTTTAATTTGAACAAACCCTAAAGGATACTCCAGGAACCTTTTCTTTTTAGAGCGCATTGCAGTGTGTAATGCAGCTTAGTTTTATTTACACCATCCCAGCAGCTTCTCCGAGCATGCGCTTCATATAGCCTAGCCTACAGCCTATAGGCTACGGATCATTTGATAGAGACCACACTAAATAGCCTATAGGCTACGGATCATTTGATAGAGACCACACTAAATAGCCTATATGCTATGGATCATTTGATAGAGACCACACTAAATAGCATATAGGCTATGGATCATTTGATAGAGACCACACTAAATAGCCTATAGGCTACGGATCATTTGATAGAGACCACACTAAATAGCCTATATGCTATGGATCATTTGATAGAGACCACACTAAATAGCCTATATGCTATGGATCATTTGATAGAGACCACACTAAATAGCCTATAGGCTATGGATCATTTGATAGAGACCACACTAAATAGCCTATAGGCTATGGATCATTTGATAGAGACCACACTAAATAGCCTATAGGCTACGGATCATTTGATAGAGACCACACTAAATAGCCTATAGGCTATGGATCATTTGATAGAGACCACACTAAATAGCATATAGGCTACGGATCATTTGATAGAGACTGTTACGTTCCCCAGTGTATGTGTTGTAGTTTGTATGTTTGCATGTGTTTATTTCAGGAAATGGCTTCCTGAAATCCCTCAAGCAGCTGATTGGTCGACTCCATGGCTAATTGGAGAGCTGACACCGCCCCCTCGTCAAGACACAGCTGTTTCCAATTACCCATTCCTTCAGAAGCTATATAAAAGCCAGTGTTCTGTTCAGGAGGGAGAATTTTGCTGGAAGTAGATTTGCTAGAGAGATTTGCTTGGAGGTCATTGGAGAGATTTTGCTAGAGAGTTTTGCTGGGAGGTCATTGCAGAGATTTTGCTAGAGAGATTTTGCTAGAGATTTTGCTGGGAGTTCATTGCTGAGAGTTGGTATGTTTTGTGAGTTTGTTGCTCAGATAGAGCTTATTTGATGTCCTTTGTTTCTTAGTTTGTTTGTGAAATTGTTTAATATTCTGTGTCATTTGTTCCCAGGGGGGAAGGGGAAGGCACCTAGGGAGTGCTTAGGCAAGAGGCCCGCGGGCATACATATACCCGTAGCATATTAATGTCTAGGCACACTAGATAAGACCTGGGCGGACCACCCCCTGTATTTTGGTTAGGGCACCAGGTGGTGCTAAATTAGGTAAGTAGTGGGTAGGCAGGTAAGATAGGAGAGGGGGGGCTTTGAGATTTACTTTCTTTTCTTTGGTTCCGTCCAGCCCCTTTTCCCCATATTACCCTGTAAAGGAATAAAGTCCTTGTAAACGGTACCACATTCTGCCTGTTGTCATCCTTACTTGCATCTACAGTCCATACCTTTTTTCTCTTCACGGAGAGTTTAGTTGTAGCAGGGTGTTGCGTTCCCTCTTCATAGAGGCGTGCGTAACAGAGACCACACTAAATAGCCTATAGGCTACGGATCATTTGATAGAGACCACACTAAATAGCATATAGGCTATGGATCATTTAGGAGACCACACTAAATAGCATATAGGCTGTGGCTCATTTGATAGAGACCACACTAAATAGCATATAAGCTATGGATCATTTGATAGAGACCACACTAAATAGCATATAGGCTAATACTAAACCCTCCCCTTGACTGAAATGGAAAAGGCATGACCCTCCCCCATTTTCCTCCATGTAACCATTCTGTACATTTCCGTCCATCCCTTATCATGACTGAAAATTATCACGCCAGAGCAGCTAAGAAAAATATTTCTGTCTCTCTCCTCCACTCTCACTGAACACACACGTGCACGCACACTTTTTCCCACTTCCTCTTAGCACATGCTATCAGGCACACAAGTTGCTGGTGGTTGCCTCATAAAGTACACCATCTGACCTCTGATTGGCATAGTTTGTTCCATTGATCACTGGTGCTGAGTTGAGCGACTGTTGAAAATAAATAAAAGTGGATGGGTGTCAGAAGCCTGTCAGGTGTGTAGGATGCATACGACCATAAAAGGTCAAAATTAAAATATATAGGAACACTGCCCCTCAAACATATTTGATTTACTGCTGAAATGTTAAGCTACTGATGGACTCCTCAAGGCATACAGCTTTAGAAAAAAAGATGCTATCTAGAGCTTAAAATGGTTCTTCGGCTGTCCCCGTAGGATAACCCTTTTAAGGAACCGTTTTGGTTCCAGGTCCCACCCTTTTGGTTCCAGGTAGAACTATTTTGGGTTCCATGTAGAATCCTTTCCAAAAATGGTTCTCCCTGGAACCAAAAAGAGTTCTCCTATGGGGACAGCCAAAGAACCCGTTTGCAACCCTTTTTTCTACAGTTGACATCAGTGCTGGATAACTGCAGGGGGAAACAGAGTGCTGAGAAAGATTACTCTACAAGTGCTGAGAAAGATTATTATTGTTTTTTTATTTATTTTTTATTTTATTCCCTTTTTCTCCCCAATTTCGTGGTATCCAATTGTTAGTAGTTACTATCTTGTCTCATCACTACAACTCCCGTACGGGCTCGGGAGAGACGAAGGTCATCCGAAACACAACCCAAACCAAGCTGCACTGCTTCTTTAACACAGCGCGCATCCAACCCAGAAGCCAGCCGCACCAATGAAGGAAACACCGTGCACCTGGTGACCTGGTTAGCGTGCACTGCGCCCGGCCCGCCACAGGTGTCGCTGGTGTGCGACGAGACAAGGATATCCCTACCGGCCAAACCCTCCCCAACCTGGATGACGCTAGGCCAATTGTGCGTCACCCCACGGACCACCCGGTCGCGGCCGGCTGCGACAGAGCCAGAGAAAGATTACTCTACAATTGATAGGAAAGCTAATGGAGTTACTTGGGACTGGGGACATTTGTAAACCAACCAAGGCCTTTAGATTGGCACCGTTTGAAGCCTTTTTTTTGTGCCTCATACTGTAGTTATTGCAACACACCATAATCATGCTTAGGAGCTTCAGCCATTTACAACCATCTGAGTAGCACTCACTTCAGCCATTTACAACCGCCCCGTAGCACTCACTTCCGTCATCATGAAGTGCTTTGAGAGACTAGTCAAGGACCATATCACCTCCACCCTACCTGACACCCTAGACCCACTCCAATTTGCTTACCGCCCAAATAGGTCCACAGACGATGCAATCTCAACCACACTGCACACTGCCCTAACCCACCTGGACAAGAGGAATACCTATGTGAGAATGCTGTTCATCGACTACAGCTCGGCATTCAACACCATAGTACCCTCCAAGCTCGTCATCAAGCTCGAGACCCTGGGTCTCGACCCCGCCCTGTGCAACTGGGTACTGGACTTCCTGACGGGCCGCCCCCAGGTGGTGAGGGTAGGCAACAACATCTCCTCCCCGCTGATCCTCAACACGGGGCCCCACAAGGGTGCGTTCTGAGCCCTCTCCTGTACTCCCTGTTCACCCACGACTGCGTGGCCACGCACGCTCCAACTCAATCATCAAGTTTGCGGACGACACAACAGTGGTAGGCTTGATTACCAACAACGACGAGACGGCCTACAGGGAGGAGGTGAGGGCCCTCTGAGTGTGGTGTCAGGAAAATAACCTCACACTCAACGTCAACAAAACTAAGGAGATGATTGTGGACTTCAGGAAACAGCAGAGGGAACACCCCCTATCCACATCGATGGAACAGTAGTGGAGAGGGTAGCTAGTTTTAAGTTCCTCGGCATACACATCACAGACAAACTGAATTGGTCCACTCACACTGACAGCGTCGTGAAGAAGGCGCAGCAGCGCCTATTCAACCTCAGGAGGCTGAAGAAATTCGGCTTGTCACCAAAAGCACTCACAAACTTCTACAGATGCACAATCGAGAGCATCCTGGCGGGCTGTATCACCGCCTGGTACGGCAACTGCTCCGCCCTCAACCGTAAGGCTCTCCAGAGGGTAGTGAGGACTGCACAACGCATCACCGGGGGCAAACTACCTGCCCTCCAGGACACCTACACCACCCGTTGTTACAGGAAGGCCATAAAGATCATCAAGGACATCAACCACCCGAACCACTGCCTGTTCACCCCGCTATCATCCAGAAGGCGAGGTCAGTACAGGTGCATCAAAGCTGGGACCGAGAGACTGAAAAACAGCTTCTATCTCAAGGACATCAGACTGTTAAACAGCCACCACTAACATTTAGTGGCTGCTGCCAACACACTGTCATTGACACTGACCCAACTCCAGCCATTTTAATAATGGGAATTGATGGGAATTATGTAAATATATCACTAGCCACTTTAAACAATGCTACCTTATATAATGTTACTTACCCTACATTATTCATCTCATATGCATATGTATATACTGTACTCTACATCATCGACTGCATCCTTATGTAACACATGTATCACTAGCCACTTTAACTATGCCACTTTGTTTACTTTGTCTACACACTCATCTCATATGTATATACTGTACTCGATACCATCTACTGTATGCTGCTCTGTACCATCACTCATTCATATATCCTTATGTACATATTCCTTATCCCCTTACACTGTGTATAAGACAGTAGTTTTGGAATTGTTAGTTAGATTACTTGTTGGTTATCACTGCATTGTCGGAACTAGAAGCACAAGCATTTCGCTACACTCGCATTTAACATCTGCTAACCATGTGTATGTGACAAATAAAATTTGATTTGATTTGATTTGATTTGAATAGCATTGTAAAGGTAAAGGTAGCTTCAGCCATTTACAACCATCTCAGTAGTTGTAATAGCACTGTAAAGGTAGAGCTTCAGCCATTTACAACCATCTGAGTAGTTGTAATAGCATTGTAAAGGTAGAGCTTCAGCCATTTACAACCATCTGAGTAGTTGTAATAGCATTGTAAAGGTAGAGCTTCAGCCATTTACAACCATCTCAGTAGTTGTAATAGCATTTACAACCATCTCAGTAGTTGTAATAGCACTGTAGAGCTTCAGCCATTTACAACCATCTCAGTAGTTGTAATAGCATTGTAAAGGTAGAGCTTCAGCCATTTACAACCATCTCAGTAGTTGTAATAGCATTGTAAAGGTAGAGCTTCAGCCATTTACAACCATCTCAGTAGTTGTAATAGCATTGTAAAGGTAGAGCTTCAGCCATTTACAACCATCTCAGTAGTTGTAATAGCACTGTAAAGGTAGAGCTTCAGCCATTTACAACCATCTGCTTCAGAGCTTCATTTACAACCATCTCAGTAGTTGTAATAGCACTGTAAAGGTAGAGCTTCAGCCATTTACAACCATCTCAGTAGTTGTAATAGCACTGTAAAGGTAGAGCTTCAGCCATTTACAACCATCTCAGTAGTTGTAATAGCACTGTAAAGGTAGAGCTTCAGCCATTTACAACCATCTCAGTAGTTGTAATAGCATTGTAAAGGTAGAGCTTCAGCCATTTACAACCATCTCAGTAGTTGTAATAGCACTGTAAAGGTAGAGCTTCAGCCATTTACAACCATCTCAGTAGTTGTAATAGCATTGTAAAGGTAGAGCTTCAGCCATTTACAACCATCTCAGTAGTTGTAATAGCACTGTAAAGGTAGAGCTTCAGCCATTTACAACCATCTCAGTAGTTGTAATAGCACTGTAAAGGTAGAGCTTCAGCCATTTACAACCATCTCAGTAGTTGTAATAGCATTGTAAGGTAGAGCTTCAGCCATTTAAAGTAGTTGTAATAGCACTGTAAAGGTAGAGCTTCAGCCATTTACAACCATCTCAGTAGTTGTAATAGCATTGTAAAGGTAGAGCTTCATTTACAACCATCTCAGCCATTTACAACCATCTCAGTAGTTGTAATAGCACTGTAAAGGTAGAGCTTCAGCCATTTACAACCATCTCAGTAGTTGTAATAGCATTGTAAAGGTAGAGCTTCAGCCATTTACAACCATCTCAGTAGTTGTAATAGCACTGTAAAGGTAGAGCTTCAGCCATTTACAACCATCTCAGTAGTTGTAATAGCATTGTAAAAGTAGAGCTTCATCTCAGTAGTTGTAATAGCATTGTAAAGGTAGAGCTTCAGCCATTTACAACCATCTCAGTAGTTGTAATAGCACTGTTACTTCAGCCATTTACAACCATCTCAGTAGTTGTAATAGCACTGTAAAGGTAGAGCTTCAGCCATTTACAACCATCTCAGTAGTTGTAATAGCATTGTAAAGGTAGAGCTTCAGCCATTTACAACCATCTCAGTAGTTGTAATAGCATTGTAAAGGTAGAGCTTCAGCCATTTACAACCATCTGAGTAGTTGTAATAGCATTGTAAAGGTAGAGCCATTCAGCCATTTACAACCATCTCAGTAGTTGTAATAGCACTGTAAAGGTAGAGCTTCAGCCATTTACAACCATCTCAGTAGTTGTAATAGCACTGTAAAGGTAGAGCTTCAGCCATTTACAACCATCTCAGTAGTTGTAATAGCATGTAAAGGTAGAGCTTCAGCCATTTACAACCATCTCAGTAGTTGTAATAGCACTGTAAAGGTAGAGCTTCAGCCATTTACCATTTAGTTGTAATAGCATTGTAAAGGTAGAGCTTCAGCCATCAACCATCTCAGTAGTTGTAATAGCACTGTAAAGGTAGAGCTTCAGCCATTTACAACCATCTGAGTAGTTGTAATAGCAAAAGGTAGAGCTTCAGCCATTTACAACCATCTCAGTAGTTGTAATAGCACTGTAAAGGTAGAGCTTCAGCCATTTACAACCATCTCAGTAGTTGTAATAGCACTGTAAAGGTAGAGCTTCAGCCATTTACAACCATCTCAGTAGTTGTAATAGCATTGTAAAGGTAGAGCTTCAGCCATTTACAACCATCTCAGTAGTTGTAATAGCACTGTAAAGGTAGAGCTTCAGCCATTTACAGCCATCTCAGTAGTTGTAATAGCATTGTAAAGGTAGAGCTTCAGCCATTTACAAACCATCTCAGTAGTTGTAATAGCACTGTAAAGGTAGAGCTTCAGCCATTTACAACCATCTCAGTAGTTGTAATAGCATTGTAAAGGTAGAGCTTCAGCCATTTACAACCATCTCAGTAGTTGTAATAGCACTGTAAAGGTAGAGCTTCAGCCATTTACAACCATCTCAGTAGTTGTAATAGCACTGTAAAGGTAGAGCTTCAGCCATTTACAACCATCTCAGTAGTTGTAATAGCATTGTAAAGGTAGAGCTTCAGCCATTTACAACCATCTCAGTATAGCACTGTAAAGGTAGAGCTTCAGCCATTTACAACCATCTGAGTAGTTGTAATAGCATTGTAAAGGTAGAGCTTCAGCCATTTACAACCATCTCAGTAGTTGTAATAGCACTGTAAAGGTAGAGCTTCAGCCATTTACAACCATCTCAGTAGTTGTAATAGCACTGTAAAGGTAGAGCTTCAGCCATTTACAACCATCTCAGTAGTTGTAATAGCATTGTAAAGGTAGAGCTTCAGCCATTTACAACCATCTCAGTAGTTGTAATAGCACTGTAAAGGTAGAGCTTCAGCCATTTACAACCATCTCAGTAGTTGTAATAGCATTGTAAAAGTAGAGCTTCAGCCATTTACAGCCATCTCAGTAGTTGTAATAGCATTGTAAAGGTAGAGCTTCAGCCATTTACAACCATCTCAGTAGTTGTAATAGCACTGTAAAGGTAGAGCTTCAGCCATTTACAACCATCTCAGTAGTTGTAATAGCACTGTAAAGGTAGAGCTTCAGCCATTTACAACCATCTCAGTAGTTGTAATAGCATTGTAAAGGTAGAGCTTCAGCCATTTACAACCATCTCAGTAGTTGTAATAGCATTGTAAAAGTAGAGCTTCAGCCATTTACAGCCATCTCAGTAGTTGTAATAGCATTGTAAAGGTAGAGCTTCAGCCATTTACAACCATCTCGGTAGTTGTAATAGCACTGTAAAGGTCGAGCTTCAGCCATTTACAACCATCTGAGTAGTTGTAATAGCATTGTAAAGGTAGAGCTTCAGCCATTTACAACCATCTCAGTAGTTGTAATAGCACTGTAAAGGTAGAGCTTCAGCCATTTACAACCATCTCAGTAGTTGTAATAGCACTGTAAAGGTAGAGCTTCAGCCATTTACAACCATCTCAGTAGTTGTAATAGCATTGTAAAGGTAGAGCTTCAGCCATTTACAACCATCTCAGTAGTTGTAATAGCACTGTAAAGGTAGAGCTTCAGCCATTTACAACCATCTCAGTAGTTGTAATAGCACTGTAAAGGTAGAGCTTCATTTACAACCATCTCAGTAGTTGTAATAGCACTGTAAAGGTAGAGCTTCAGCCATTTACAGCCATCTCAGTAGTTGTAATAGCACTGTAAAGGTAGAGCTTCAGCCATTTACAACCATCTCAGTAGTTGTAATAGCACTGTAAAGGTAGAGCTTCAGCCATTTACAACCATCTCAGTAGTTGTAATAGCACTGTAAAGGTAGAGCTTCAGCCATTTACAGCCATCTCAGTAGTTGTAATAGCATTGTAAA
>NC_068447.1:13586394-13593716 GCF_023373465.1 Oncorhynchus keta
GAATCCTCGAGCCGACTAGGTCAACAATCTATTGATGTGCCCTTGAGCAAGGCATTTGCTTCTGGAAGTCGCTCTGGATAAGAGTGTCTGCTAAAATGACTGTAAATGTAAACATGACAAGGTGACTAATGTGGGAGCACAAGACATCAATGCAGAGTGATACTGTATGAGAATGTTGGGTCATTGCATCTCTGGACCAATATAAATGACTTTACATTATCCTCAGAAAACATATTACATCCAGTTCTGTACTGATGGAGATAAAGTGAAGAAATACCTTTATGTTTTCTCAGTGAGAAAGTTGTGGATGATGTTCCCCTTTGTGTTTGTTTGACTGTTTTACACTCCAGAGATAAGGAATCCAAATACTGAACTGCACCTTTAAGTGAGCTAACAAAACAGCCTGAAGGAAATTCATTCAAAACAAACTCTTCTCCTCTTTTTCACAGGTTTATCTAAATGGTTCCCTTGAGGAAATAGGCACTTTTTTATTTACATTCAATAAGCCATCTTGACATGCTGCTCATTGAGGTGTTGACACTACAAACGAGATAATTAGGGCAAAGGTCTTCATTAGCTGAGCACTATTTGTAGGATACTTGACTAAAAACAGTGAAGCTAGATCTCATTCAGGTTCCTTTATTAAAATGAGTGAAGCTAGATCTCATTCAGGATCCTTTATTAAAAACAGTGAATCTAGATCTAATTTGAGGAATATACACAAATTCCACATAGTAGCACAGAGAGAATGTGTTATTCCACTACTGGGATTCCACATAGTAGCACAGAAAAAATGTGTTATTCCACTCCTGGGATTCCACATAGTAGCACAGAGAGAATGTGTTATTCCACTACTGGGATTCCACATAGTAGCATAGAGAGAATGTGTTATTCCACTACTGGGATTCCACATAGTAGCAAAGAGAGAATGTGTTATTCCACTACTGGGATTCCACATAGTAACACAGAGAGAATGTGTTATTCCACTACTGGGATTCCACATAGTAGCACAGAGAGAATGTGTTATTCCACTACTGGGATTCCACATAGTAGCACAGAGAGAATGTGTTATTCCACTCCTGGGATTCCACATAGTAGCACAGAGAGAATGTGTTATTCCACTACTGGGATTCCACATAGTAGCACAGAGAGAATGTGTTATTCCACTACTGGGATTCCACATAGTAGCACAGAGAGAATGTGTTATTCCACTCCTGGGATTCCACATAGTAGCACAGAGAGAATGTGTTATTCCACTACTGGGATTCCACATAGTAGCACAGAGAGAATGTGTTATTCCACTACTGGGATTCCACATAGTAGCACAGAGAGAATGTGTTATTCCACTACTGGGATTCCACATAGTAGCACAGAGAGAATGTGTTATTCCACTACTGGGATTCCACATAGTAGCACAGAGAGAATGTGTTATTCCACTCCTGGGATTCCACATAGTAGCACAGAGAGAATGTGTTATTCCACTACTGGGATTCCACATAGTAGCACAGAGAGAATGTGTTATTCCACTACTGGGATTCCACATAGTAGCACAGAGAGAATGTGTTATTCCACTCCTGGGATTCCACATAGTAGCACAGAGAGAATGTGTTATTCCACTACTGGGATTCCACATAGTAGCACAGAGAGAATGTGTTATTCCACTACTGGGATTCCACATAGTAGCACAGAGAGAATGTGTTATTCCACTACTGGGATTCCACATAGTAGCACAGAGAGAATGTGTTATTCCACTACTGGGATTCCACATAGTAGCACAGAGAGAATGTGTTATTCCACTCCTGGGATTCCACATAGTAGCACAGAGAGAATGTGTTATTCCACTCCTGGGATTCCACATAGTAGCACAGAGAGAATGTGTTATTCCACTACTGGGATTCCACATAGTAACACATAGAGAATGTGTTATTCCACTACTGGGATTCCACATAGTAGCACAGAGAGAATGTGGTATTCCACTACTGGGATTCCACATAGTAGCACAGAGAGAATGTGTTATTCCACTACTGGGATTCCACATAGTAACACAGAGAGAATGTGTTATTCCACTCCTGGGATTCCACATAGTAGCACAGAGAGAATGTGTTATTCCACTACTGGGATTCCACATAGTAACACAGAGAGAATGTGTTATTCCACTACTGGGATTCCACATAGTAGCACAGAGAGAATGTGTTATTCCACTACTGGGATTCCACATAGTAGCACAGAGAGAATGTGTTATTCCACTACTGGGATTCCACATAGTAGCACAGAGAGAATGTGGTATTCCACTACTGGGATTCCACATAGTAGCACAGAGAGAATGTGTTATTCCACTCCTGGGATTCCACAGAGTAGCACAGAGAGAATGTGTTATTCCACTACTGGGATTCCACATAGTAGCACAGAGAGAATGTGTTATTCCACTACTGGGATTCCACATAGTAGCACAGAGAGAATGTGTTATTCCACTCCTGGGATTCCACATAGTAGCACAGAGAGAATGTGTTATTCCACTCCTGGGATTCCACATAGTAGCACAGAGAGAATGTGTTATTCCACTCCTGGGATTCCACATAGTAGCACAGAGAGAATGTGTTATTCCACTACTGGGATTCCACATAGTAACACAGAGAGAATGTGTTATTCCACTACTGGGATTCCACATAGTAGCACAGAGAGAATGTGTTATTCCACTCCTGGGATTCCACAGAGTAGCACAGAGAGAATGTGTTATTCCACTACTGGGATTCCACATAGTAGCAGAGAGAATGTGTTATTCCACTACTGGGATTCCACATAGTAGCACAGAGAGAATGTGTTATTCCACTACTGGGATTCCACATAGTAGCACAGAGAGAATGTGTTATTCCACTCCTGGGATTCCACATAGTAGCACAGAGAGAATGTGTTATTCCACTCCTGGGATTCCACATAGTAGCACAGAGAGAATGTGTTATTCCACTACTGGGATTCCACATAGTAACACAGAGAGAATGTGTTATTCCACTACTGGGATTCCACATAGTAGCACAGAGAGAATGTGGTATTCCACTACTGGGATTCCACATAGTAGCACAGAGAGAATGTGTTATTCCACTCCTGGGATTCCACAGAGTAGCACAGAGAGAATGTGTTATTCCACTACTGGGATTCCACATAGTAGCACAGAGAGAATGTGTTATTCCACTACTGGGATTCCACATAGTAGCACAGAGAGAATGTGTTATTCCACTCCTGGGATTCCACATAGTAGCACAGAGAGAATGTGTTATTCCACTCCTGGGATTCCACATAGTAGCACAGAGAATGTGTTATTCCACTACTGGGATTCCACATAGTAGCACAGAGAGAATGTGTTATTCCACTCCTGGGATTCCACATAGTAGCACAGAGAGAATGTGTTATTCCACTCCTGGGAGAATTCCACACATTCCACATAGTAGCACAGAGAGAATGTGTTATTCCACTACTGGGATTCCACATAGTAACACAGAGAGAATGTGTTATTCCACTACTGGGATTCCACATAGTAGCACAGAGAGAATGTGTTATTCCACTACTGGGATTCCACATAGTAGCACAGAGAGAATGTGTTATTCCACTACTGGGATTCCACATAGTAGCACAGAGAGAATGTGTTATTCCACTCCTGGGATTCCACATAGTAGCACAGAGAGAATGTGTTATTCCACTACCCACATGGGATTCCACATTCCAGTAGCACAGAGAGAATGTGTTATTCCACTACTGGGATTCCACATAGTAGCACAGAGAGAATGTGTTATTCCCACTCCTGGGATTCCACATAGTAGCACAGAGAGAATGTGTTATTCCACTACTGGGATTCCACATAGTAGCACAGAGAGAATGTGTTATTCCACTACTGGGATTCCACATAGTAGCACAGAGAGAATGTGTTATTCCACTACTGGGATTCCACATAGTAGCACAGAGAGAATGTGTTATTCCACTACTGGGATTCCACATAGTAGCACAGAGAGAATGTGTTATTCCACTACTGGGATTCCACATAGTAGCACAGAGAGAATGTGTTATTCCACTCCTGGGATTCCACATAGTAGCACAGAGAGAATGTGTTATTCCACTACTGGGATTCCACATAGTAACACATAGAGAATGTGTTATTCCACTACTGGGATTCCACATAGTAGCACAGAGAGAATGTGTGTATTCCACTACTGGGATTCCACATAGTAGCACAGAGAGAATGTGTTATTCCACTACTGGGATTCCACATAGTAACACAGAGAGAATGTGTTATTCCACTCCTGGGATTCCACATAGTAGCACAGAGAGAATGTGTTATTCCACTACTGGGATTCCACATAGTAACACAGAGAGAATGTGTTATTCCACTACTGGGATTCCACATAGTAGCACAGAGAGAATGTGTTATTCCACTACTGGGATTCCACATAGTAGCACAGAGAGAATGTGTTATTCCACTACTGGGATTCCACATAGTAGCACAGAGAGAATGTGTTATTCCACTACTGGGATTCCACATAGTAGCACAGAGAGAATGTGTTATTCCACTCCTGGGATTCCACAGAGTAGCACAGAGAGAATGTGTTATTCCACTACTGGGATTCCACATAGTAGCACAGAGAGAATGTGTTATTCCACTACTGGGATTCCACATAGTAGCACAGAGAGAATGTGTTATTCCACTCCTGGGATTCCACATAGTAGCACAGAGAGAATGTGTTATTCCACTCCTGGGATTCCACATAGTAGCACAGAGAGAATGTGTTATTCCACTACTGGGATTCCACATAGTAGCACAGAGAGAATGTGTTATTCCACTACTGGGATTCCACATAGTAACACAGAGAGAATGTGTTATTCCACTACTGGGATTCCACATAGTAGCACAGAGAGAATGTGTTATTCCACTCCTGGGATTCCACATAGTAGCACAGAGAGAATGTGTTATTCCACTACTGGGATTCCACATAGTAGCAGAGAGAATGTGTTATTCCACTACTGGGATTCCACATAGTAGCACAGAGAGAATGTGTTATTCCACTACTGGGATTCCACATAGTAGCACAGAGAGAATGTGTTATTCCACTCCTGGGATTCCACATAGTAGCACAGAGAGAATGTAGCACAGTTATTCCACTCCTGGGATTCCACATAGTAGCACAGAGAGAATGTGTTATTCCACTACTGGGATTCCACATAGTAGCACAGAGAGAATGTGTTATTCCACTACTGGGATTCCACATAGTAGCACAGAGAATGTGTTATTCCACTGTTCCACACAGTAGCACAGAGAGAATGTGTTATTCCACTACTGGGATTCCACATAGTAGCACAGAGAGAATGTGTTATTCCACTACTGGGATTCCACATAGTAGCACAGAGAGAATGTGTTATTCCACTACTGGGATTCCACATAGTAGCACAGAGAGAATGTGTTATTCCACTACTGGGATTCCACATAGTAGCACAGAGAGAATGTGTTATTCCACTCCTGGGATTCCACATAGTAGCACAGAGAGAATGTGTTATTCCACTCCTGGGATTCCACATAGTAGCACAGAGAGAATGTGTTATTCCACTACTGGGATTCCACATAGTAGCACAGAGAGAATGTGTTATTCCACTACTGGGATTCCACATAGTAGCACAGAGAGAATGTGTTATTCCACTCCTGGGATCCACATAGTAGCACAGAGAGAATGTGTTATTCCACTGGGATTCCACATAGTAGCACAGAGAGAATGTGTTATTCCACTACTGGGATTCCACATAGTAGCACAGAGAGAATGTGTTATTCCACTACTGGGATTCCACATAGTAGCACAGAGAATGTGTTATATGTTCCACATAGTTATTCCACTCCTGGGATTCCACATAGTAGCACAGAGAGAATGTGTTATTCCACTACTGGGATTCCACATAGTAGCACAGAGAGAATGTGTTATTCCACTTCCACATAGTAGCACAGATTCCACATAGTAGCACAGAGAGAATGTGTTATTCCACTCCTGGGATTCCACATAGTAGCACAGAGAGAATGTGTTATTCCACTACTGGGATTCCACATAGTAGCACAGAGAGAATGTGTTATACCACTCCTGGGATTCCACATAGTAGCACAGAGAGAATGTGTTATTCCACTCCTGGGATTCCACATAGTAGCACAGAGAGAATGTGTTATTCCACTACTGGGATTCCACATAGTAGCACAGAGAGAATGTGTTATTCCACTCCTGGGATTCCACATAGTAGCACAGAGAATGTGTTATTCCACTCCTGGGATTCCACATAGTAGCACAGAGAGAATGTGTTATTCCACTCCTGGGATTCCACATAGTAGCACAGAGAGAATGTGTTATTCCACTCCTGGGATTCCACATAGTAGCACAGAGAGAATGTGTTATTCCACTCTGGGATTCCACATAGTAGCACAGAGAATGTGTTATACCACTCCTGGGATTCCACATAGTAGCACAGAGAGAATGTGTTATTCCACTCCTGGGATTCCACATAGTAGCACAGAGAGATTCCATGTGTTCCACATTCCACTTTCCTGGGATTCCACATAGTAGCACAGAGAATGTGTTATTCCACTCCTGGGATTCCACATAGTAGCACAGTAGCACAGAGAATGTGTTATTCCACTCCTGGGATTCCACATAGTAGCACAGAGAGAATGTGTTATTCCATCCTGGGATTCACATAGTAGCACAGAGAGAATGTGTTATTCCACTACTGGGATTCCACATAGTAGCACAGAGAGATGTGTTATGCTGAGACAGAGATGTGTTATTCCACTCCTGGGATTCCACATAGTAGCACAGAGAGAATGTGTTATTCCACTCCTGGGATTCCACATAGTAGCACAGAGAGAATGTGTTATTCCACTACCTGGGGATTCCACATAGTAGCACAGAGAATGTGTTATTCACTCCTGGGATTCCACATAGTAGCACAGAGAGTGTTATTCCATGTTCCGTTATTCCACTCACTGGGATTCCCATAGTAGCACAGAAGAATGTGTTATTCCACTCTGGGATTCACATAGTAACACCAGAAGAATGTGTTATTCCACTCACTTCCATGGTAGCACCCAGAGAGAATTCCACATTCACATGTAGCACAGAGAGAATGTGTTATTCCACTCCTGGGATTCCACATAGTAACACCAGAGAGAATGTGTTATTCCACTCCTGGGATTCCACATAGTAGCACAGAGAGAATGTGTTATTCCACTACTGGGATTCCACATAGTAGCACAGAGAGAATGTGTTATTCCACTCCTGGGATTCCACATAGTAGCACAGAGA